>NW_028283800.1:0-194521 GCF_059441095.1 Idiotropiscis lumnitzeri
TGGCTATTACGGTGCCGCAGATTCTGATTATTCTCCGTGGCAACAAAAGTTCCTGCAAAATGATTCAGATGATCCATCTTCTGGAAATCTTTCACATTTGAGGATATTCAGGCCCTGAAGACGGCTGCCAACTTATTTTTGATCGCAGTGGTAGTGCCACCAACTGGTTAAAACAAATACAAATTATTTTTGTTGATGTTTTTCTCCGGGCAAGTGAACAAAATCTACCTTATATTTGCTCGGATGAGTGTTTAGGCCTTGAGCATGTCACAATACGAAAGTCTTTCGCCTTCTTCAGAGTGTCACATGATGCTGTCTTGTGACCCGTCTTTATCAGCTGATGTTCCATGAGGGCGTGACTTACCTGTCACAAGAATGAAGGCAAGTCACGCCCCCCGCTGTCCGTTCACTCCGCCAAGATGCTGGTCCAGGTGGTAGAGAGGATGAAGGCTCCCTTGTCTCTGTTCATGGTTTTTATGCCTCGCTTGCAGATCTCAATGGCCTCTCTGATCCAGCGCTGTTGTTTGTTCTCTTCTGTGCGGGTGACCCTGCCCTTCTCCAGGTCCATGATGTGGTTTTCCCTTTTGCAGTGGTCAGTGATTGCTGATTTGTAATGTTCATGTTGTGCTTGTTCTTTTACTGCTCTGATTTTTTTCATTTTTTTGACAAGTAAGTCACACCCTCATGGAACATCAGCTCAAGACACCATCATGCGACACTCTGAAGAAGGCGAAAGACTCGCCGAAACATGTCAGGTAAAAAATTAACCTAAAACATAATTGTCTGCTTTTAATGAATCAGTCAAATATCAATAATAAGAAGACAAAATGAACCTAATACAAATAAATGAATGCTTAATAACTCCCCTGCACATGCTCCTAAAAATCCAAACCTTCACCTGTAAATAAAACGTCCCGACCTGAAGACATCTTAATGTTATTATTTTGTTATACACACAGTGCCGCCAAGTGGAATCAAAAATTTGTTTTTATTTTAATTTTCACGTACTGCACGGTGCCCTTTTGACGAATCCGACTGAAAATGAGTCAGAAAAGACTCAAGACAATGATCTTACTCTCTGCCGAATTTTGTGACGTTTTGGCAAAAGGCGTGGCTATTAAGGTGCTGAAAAGTCCGATTGTACTCTGTGGCAACAAAAGCTCCGGCAACATGACTCAGATGATCCTATCTTCTCGAAGTTGTACACATTTGAGGATACTTCAGCCCTGAAGACATCTACCAACTTATTTTACATCGTAGTAGTAGCGCCACCAACTGGTAAAAGCTAATACAAGTTATTTTCTTGGATGTTTTTCTCCGTGCAACTCAACAAGGTCGCCCTCATATATGCTCGGATGACTGTTTCGGCCATGAGGATGTCACAATACGAAATTCGTCCTTTTTCATGAAAAGTTGTGGGAGTGGCATTGCACTGTTCGTCAATAAAACAAAGCTGATTATGAGGTTCTAAATATGAACGACAACTCGTAAAACTTTACACACACATCAGGCCGAGCAAATTTATCAATATTTTATACGTTAGTTGTGCAGCTTTTTTTAAATGGCTCGCCATGGCCCTCGAGAAATGTTAAAAAAAGCAGCTCTGGTTGAGTGTTTCACCTCGCTTTTTGTAAATTTTATGGAGTACAGTGAACCCTCGGTTATCGCGGTTAACGGGGACCGAGACCACCCGCGAAAACTGAAAATCCGCGAAGTAGCGGCGCACCTTCAAAAATGCTTAAAAAAATATACAATATATATAATAAATATATATATATATATATATATATATATATATATATATACGGGGAGAGAGAGAGTGAAATTCATGTTATAACAAAAAAACCAAATTATTATTAAAACGTATTATTTTTTTATTCCCCAGCCATTCTTTTTGTATTTATTTAATTACTCCGACTTTTACCTGCTGGTACGCCGTCCGGTGTGCCCTGTGAAATGAAAGGTGGCATTCTTTATTTATTTATTCATTTATTCATTCATAACTGACAGCCTCGCGCTCCGCTCGTGCCCGGGCAGAAGAGGTGCTCCAATTTGGCTTAACTGTGACACACGCCCGCCCTCCTCCCCCGGAGCTTCCATTCGGTTAAACTTAGGGGCCGCTTGGCACCGCCCGTGCCCGGGGAAGGTGCTCCTCTTCGGCTTACTGTGACGCGAGCATGCCCTCCTCCTGCGGAGCTTCCATTCGGTTAAACTTAGGGGCCGCTTGGAACCGCCCGTGCCCGGGGAAGGTGCTCCTCTTCGGCTTAC
This sequence comes from Idiotropiscis lumnitzeri, assembly GCF_059441095.1. Taxonomy (NCBI): domain Eukaryota; kingdom Metazoa; phylum Chordata; class Actinopteri; order Syngnathiformes; family Syngnathidae; genus Idiotropiscis; species Idiotropiscis lumnitzeri. The sequence continues at coordinate 2,269 of NW_028283800.1, forward strand.
TGTGACGCGAGCATGCCCTCCTCCTCCGGAGCTTCCATTCGGTTAAACTTAGGGGCCGCTTGGCACCGCCCGTGCCCGGGGAAGGTGCTCCTCTACGGCTTAACTGCCACGCACGCCGGCCGGAGCTCTGGTACGGTCCGAACCGCGCGAAACGTCGCCACCGATCGTGTCCGGGGGAACGTGCTCTTCTTCGTCCACTCTCCTCTTCGCCCACGCTCTTCTTCGGCGCACGCCGGCCGTCTAACCGCTCCAGCGCCCCGTCGTGCCGCTCGGCGAAACTACAATGCCCCCGAATATTTTTTAGACCCGCGAAGCACTGAACCCGCGAAAGGTGAACCGCGAAGTAGCGAGGGTTCACTGTATGTATAAGACCAAGACCTACAAAAAAGTCTCTTGGAGCAATGAGCTAGGTTTTACAGGAAGTCGGCCATTTTGAATTTACTTAAAAGGGGGCGGGTCACCACAATGGACTTTGTGTAGAAATTATTATTGGGGCCCGAGCAGCGACCGCGGCGAGGTCCCTATTGTTTTTGTAGAAAATATTATTACTTTTATTATTATTATTATTAGGGCCTGAGCAGCGACCGCTGCGAAGTTCCTATTGTTTTTGTAGAAATTATTATTATTATTATTTTTCCGATTGTTCGATCGCATTTTTGACCCCCGAAACATGCACAAAAACTCACCAAACTTGGCAGTCTCATCGGGCATGGCGAAAAATTTGTTATTTTAACGTCTAATATGAACAGGAAGTGAGTTATGAATTTTTGAAAGTCCGACTTTTGCCCTTTTTTGCATGTTTACAGGGGTCATTCTTTTGCACCCTGATCCTAAAGGCTTCATCTGATTGCCTTAAAATTCTGTCTGTAGCATCTGAAGACCTGGGACAAACACTGGGGCTAAAATTTTTTGTTTCCGAAATACTATATGACGGGGGCGGGGCTTCAAAGTTTTCACTTAAGATTTCCTTCGCCGCAATGGACAAAATGCTTAATAACTCTCCTGCACATGCTGCTAAAAATCCAAAACTTCACATGTACATAAAAAGTCTGTACCTGAAGACATCTATATGTTTATATTCAGTTATACACCTTGCGCCAATCAATATCATTTTTTACATTTTGACTTACTGCACGGTGCCCTTTTAACGAATCTGATTGAAAATTGGCTAGAAAAGACTCAAGACATTGATCTTACTCTATCCCTATTTTTGTGACTTTCCTTCGAAGGGCGTGGCTATTACGGTGCCGCAGAGTCTGATTATTCTCCGTGGCAACAAAAGTTCCTGCAAAATGATTCAGATGATCCATCTTCTCGAAATTTTTCACATTTGAGGATATTCAGGCCCTGAAGACGGCTGCCAACTTATTTTTGATCGCAGTGGTAGCGCCACCAACTGGTTAAAACAAATACAAATTATTTTCGTTGATGTTTTTCTCCGGGCAGGTGAACAAAATCTACCTTATATTTGCTCGGATGAGTGTTTAGGCCTTGAGCATGTCACAATACGAAAGTCTTTCGCCTTCTTCAGAGTGTCACATGATGCTGTCTTGTGACCCGTCTTTATCAGCTGATGTTCCATGAGGGCGTGACTTACCTGTCACAAGAATGAAGGCAAGTCACGCCCCCGCTGTCCGTTCACTCCGCCAAGATGCTGGTCCAGGTGGTAGAGAGGATGAAGGCTCCCTTGTCTCTGTTCATGGTTTTTATGCCTCGCTTGCAGATCTCAATGGCCTCTCTGATCCAGCGCTGTTGTTTGTTCTCTTCTGTGCGGATGACCCTGCCCTTCTCCCGGTCCATGATGTAGTTTTCCCTTTTGCAGTGGTCAGTGATTGCTGATTTGTAATGTTCATGTTGTGCTTGTTCTTTTACTGCTCTGATTTTTTTCATTTTTTTGACAGGTAAGTCACACCCTCATGGAACATCAGCTCAAGACACCATCATGCGACACTCTGAAGAAGGCGAAAGACTCGCCGAAAGATGTCAGGTAAAAAATTTACCTAAAACATAATTGTCTGCTTTTAATGAATCAGTCAAATATCAATAATAAGAAGACAAAATGAACCTAATACAAATAAATGAATGCTTAATAACTCCCCTGCACATGCTCCTAAAAATCCAAACCTTCACCTGTAAATAAAACGTCCCGACCTGAAGACATCGTAATGTTATTATTTTGTTATACACACAGTGCCGCCAAGTGGAATCAAAAATTTGTTTTTATTTTAATTTTCACGTACTGCACGGTGCCCTTTTGACGAATCCGACTGAAAATTAGTCAGAAAAGACTCAAGACAATGATCTTACTCTCTGCCGAATTTTGTGACGTTTTGGCAAAAGGCGTGGCTATTAAGGTGCTGAAAAGTCCGATTGTACTCTGTGGCAACAAAAGCTCCGGCAACATGACTCAGATGATCCTATCTTCTCGAAGTTGTACACATTTGAGGATACTTCAGCCCTGAAGACATCTACCAACTTATTTTACATCGTAGTAGTAGCGCCACCAACTGGTAAAAGCTAATACAAGTTATTTTCTTGGATGTTTTTCTCCGTGCAACTCAACAAGGTCGCCCTCATATATGCTCGGATGACTGTTTCGGCCATGAGGATGTCACAATACGAAATTCGTCCTTTTTCGTGAAAAGTTGTGGGAGTGGCATTGCACTGTTCGGCAATAAAACAAAGCTGATTATGAGGTTCTAAATATGAACGACAACTCGTAAAACTTTACACACACATCAGGCCGAGCAAATTTATCAATATTTTATACGTTAGTTGTGCAGCTTTTTTGAAATGGCTCGCCATGGCCCTCGAGAAATGTTAAAAAAAGCAGCTCTGGTTGAGTGTTTCACCTCGCTTTTTGTAAATTTTATGGAGTACAGTGAACCCTCGGTTATCGCGGTTAATGGGGACCGAGACCACCCGCGAAAACTGAAAATCCGCGAAGTAGCGGCGCACCTTCAAAAATGCTTAAAAAAAATATACAATATATATAATAATATATATATATATATATATATATATATATATATATATATATATATATATATATATATATATATATATATATATATATATATATATATATATATATATATATATATATACGGGGAGAGAGAGAGTGAAATTCATGTTATAACAAAAAAACCAAATTATTATTAAAACGTATTATTTTTTTATTCCCCAGCCATTCTTTTTGTATTTATTTAATTACTCCGACTTTTACCTGCTGGTACGCCGTCCGGTGTGCCCTGTGAAATGAAAGGTGGCATTCTTTATTTATTTATTCATTTATTCATTCATAACTGACAGCCTCGCGCTCCGCTCGTGCCCGGGCAGAAGAGGTGCTCCAATTTGGCTTAACTGTGACACACGCCCGCCCTCCTCCCCCGGAGCTTCCATTCGGTTAAACTTAGGGGCCGCTTGGCACCGCCCGTGCCCGGGGAAGGTGCTCCTCTTCGGCTTACTGTGACGCGAGCATGCCCTCCTCCTCCGGAGCTTCCATTCGGTTAAACTTAGGGGCCGCTTGGAACCGCCCGTGCCCGGGGAAGGTGCTCCTCTACGGCTTAACTGCCACGCACGCTGGCCGGAGCTCTGGTACGGTCCGAACCGCGCGAAACGTCGCCACCGATCGTGTCCGGGGGAACGTGCTCTTCTTCGTCCACTCTCCTCTTCGCCCACGCTCTTCTTCGGCGCACGCCGGCCGTCTAACCGCTCCAGCGCCCCGTTGTGTCGCTCGGCGAAACTACAATGCCCCCGAATATTTTTTAGACCCGCGAAGCATTGAACCCGCGAAAGGTGAACCGCGAAGTAGCGAGGGTTCACTGTATGTATAAGACCAAGACCTACAAAATAGTCTCTTGGAGCAATGAGCTAGGTTTTACAGGAAGTCGGCCATTTTGAATTTACTTAAAAGGGGGCGGGTCACCACAATGGACTTTGTGTAGAAATTATTATTGGGGCCCGAGCAGCGACCGCGGCGAGGTCCCTATTGTTTTTGTAGAAATTGTTATTAGGGCCCGAGCTGCGACGGCTGCGAGGTCCCTATTGTTTTTGTAGAAAATATTATTACTTTTATTATTATTATTATTATTATTATTATTAGGGCCTGAGCAGCGACCACCTTGCACCACCCAGTGGTGACAAAAATTATAATTTTTTACATTTTGACGTACTGCACGGTGCCCTTTTAACGAATCTGATTGAAAATTGGCCAAAAATGACTTTAGACATTGATCTTGTTGAATCCTTTTGGGCAATTTATCGATACTCATAGTGGTGTCTTTGAAAAAGGTACCGATGACGCGCTGGTCCAATGATCAGCATCTCGGTTTTATCTGAGTTAAGACGCAAAAAATTGAAAGACATTCATAGTTTAATTTCGGCAAGGCATGCCTCTAATTTATAGCAATCACACGGATTCGTTATATCCAACGGCATGTATAATTGCGTATCATCAGCATAACAATGAAAACTAATGTTATATTTCCGTATAATATCACCAAGCGGTAGCATCTAGTACCAATCCCTGCGGAACTCCGCGTGTGATCTTACAAAGATCAGAAGTCGCATTGCCATGAATTACACGGTGCCTCCTCTCCGACAGATACGAATTAAACCAAGAAAGCGCTGAACCTGAAATGCCAACACAAGTTTCAAGGCGTTTTAATAATATGTTATGATCAAGTGTCAAAAGCGGCGCCAAGATCGAGTAAGAGTAATACAGTGAACCCTCGGTTATCGCGGTTAATGGGGACCGAGACCACCCGCGAAAACTGAAAATCCGCGAAGTAGCGGCGCACCTTCAAAAATGCTTAAATTATATATATATATATATATATATATACGGGTAGAGAGAGAGAGAGTGAAATTCATGTTATAACAAAAAAAAATTATTATTAAAACTTCTTATTTTTTTATTCCCCAGCCATTATTTTTGTATTTATTCAATTACTTATTTTTGTATTTATTTAATTACTTCGACTTTTAACTTCTGGTACGCCGTCCGGTGTGCCCTGTGAATGTTATGATCCTCCAGCAGAGCTGGAGGATTGAGCAGGACTCTCCAAACGCAGACACAAGTAGGATAACAATCCGACGCCAGGTAGTCAGTGTAGGTGGTAGTGAGTGTAATCAGTGAGTGAATGGGAATCCGGTGCGGGGCTGGTGGGCGCGTCTCGCAGCAGCTGACCGCATGGCGCGAGACGATCGCTGGAGGAACGCCCACACAGCTGAAAAAACAAAAACACACGCGGCATGACAGGCACGGATCATGCCAGTGAAATGAAAGGTGGCATTCTTCATTTATTTATTTATTCATTTATTCATTCATAACTGACAGCCTCGCGCTCCGCTCGTGCCCGGGGGGAAGAGGTGCTCCTCTTCGGCTTAACTGTGACGCGAGCATGCCCTCCTCCTCCGGAGCTTCCATTCGGTTAAACTTAGGGGCCGCTTGACACCGCCCGTGCCCGGGGAAGGTGCTCCTCTTCGGCTTAACTGTGACGCGAGCATGCCCTCCTCCTCCGTAGCTTCCATTCGGTAAAACCTGATTGGAAAGGTTCAAATTGATTATTACTAGTCATATATTCATTAAGTTTTTCAAGATTTTTGCAATAAACGGAAGATTTGAAACCGGTCTATAGTTGTTGAGACTCTCTGGGTCGAGGTTTGGTTGCTTAAGTAGCGGTCGCATAATGGCGGTCCTAAAGCTGCTGGTACTATACCCGTGGTAAGTGATAGATTAATAATATTTAAGACAGACGGTCCTAGGGTCATAAACAGTTCTTTAATTAGTTTGCCAGGAAGCGGATCGAGCACACAAGTTGTCGGTTTTGCCCCACTAACCAATTTTGTTTGGCTTTCAAGAGATACTTTTTTAAATTGAGATAAGGTTATCGGACAGTTATCAGCCCTAATGTCCCTATTAACACCATTTATGACGGAATTCAACGGAATTGTAAGAACAGTGTCTTTAATCTCATCACGAATACACTCAATCTTCTGAGTAAAGAATTGCATGAAATCGTGAGCTGAATAGGAAGAGCTATCCGAGGTTGGTTGCTGTTGCGTTAGCATTGCTACAGTAGCAAATAAATATTTAGGGTTGTTTTTATGTAAAACAATTAATCTAGAGTAATAATTAGTTTTGGCTAGATTGAGCGCTTCCTTGTATAAACTAGCGCACCATGCCTGACGGAAGACCTCCAGTTTGGTCGCACGCCATTTGCGCTCAAGCTTCCTACAAGAATCGTTTCAGTATGCGTGTTTCCTCATAAAACCACGGAGTCAGCCTCTTTGGACAAGTTTTAGTTTTTAAAGGTGCGACGGAGTCAGGCGCATTTAACAGAGCGACATTAAAGTTGTTTGTAAGATCATCAATCGTACCAATATAATTAGGAAACGAATCGGTTACTAAAGGGAGTAGCTCAGAGAGCGCAGCGGTGGTTAAGGAGCTAATGTTGCGGCTGCTATAGCTTTGATCATGGTCAGAACGATGGCAATGCGCCAAGACTTCAAATTTGATTAAGTAATGGTCAGCTATAGCACTAGTATATGGTAATACAATTATTTTTGAGGATGCTAAGCCCCGGGTTAATACCAAATCTAACGTGTTACCATTTATATGCGTTGCTTCATCTATTATTTGCATGAAACCAAACATATCAATTATTGTCCGAAACGCCACGGTAAGTGGTTCCGACGGGAGATTCATATGAATGTTGAAGTCGCCCATGATATATTATCCGCATGAGTTACCAAATCAGCCACAAATTCAGAAAATTCATCTAAAAAGCCTGAGTAAGAGCCAGGGGGACGGTAAAAAACGGCAAGATAAAACGGCAGTGCGGCCGTGGATCGCATAATGAGAACTTCAAATGTTTTGAAGGAATTGCTAGGACGAGGACTAAGTTTTAGATTAAATTCGGAAATGAGGGCTACACCCCCATCTTTCTCATCATTGCCTCTCGCAGGCAAGGGGCCAGAGACAATTACTCGACTCAGACTCATCTTTCTGGCGAGATCACAAGTCCTTGCTATGTTTTTTCTTTGTGATCTCTGATTGCTTCATCCTAGTTGTTGGAGCAGTTTTCTTTTGAGTAATGCAGTATGGCAACACCACCACTAGGGCAATTGATGACGTCAGCACTGGTTGCGTTCATCCATAAATAACAAATGCAGGACAGGTGGGGGAACGCTGGTCGGATACCGTTTTTCAACCGCACTTACTCAAGACGCATTATTTATGTACAAACTGGAAGATAGAAGATAGTATATTGTATTGATTACCGCATATGCGCGGATGTTTTTGATTTGAAGTTTGGAAGACCGTAGCCATTGATTTATTTATTTGATTTACTTGACTTCACGGCATGACATCTGGACTGAAATGACTACGATTAAGACTAACCCTTGACTGTTTGACGTGACATACATAACTACACATCAACATCAAGACCAGTGAAGCCGAGCGAACGTCATCGCAACTTCAACCCATGGTGAGTGAGTGCGCGTTAAAACTTTCTTTAGCCAGCGTATCATTGAAACGGCAGTAACACTAGTGTCATTGGAGCCGACGTGTATTACTATATCTGAATAGCTAGCGTTGTTTGCACTGCGCTGGTGTCTAGGTCTCTTGCGTGCTAGCTCCATAAGATTAGCTTCAATGTCGGGTGCTCTGGCCCCAGCAATACACATTCTGTGGTTGGATTTTCAAGCTTAATGTATCGAGTAATGGAGTCACCTTTCACTAAAGTGCGGGAGCCAGGAGACCGAGGTGGAATGGAACTGCTCTGTGTCTTAACAGGCTCAACGCGATTAGCAAGCCGTTTACGGCCAATGCTAACCGGTGCTGTCCGCCACATTTACGCTTACCACATTACTCTGCTCTAGCTGGCGGACACGTCCCTCCAGCAGGGAGAGTCTTTCCATGAGAATGGTGCAAGTGTTGCATGTGGTGGTGCACGAAACCATAGTTGCGTTTTCACTTACTTTTGATACATTGTATCTGATAGTCCCTTGCAGACTAACCATGTGTTGCACGTCATCGCCCAAACAGACTCTATTGTGAGCTACTTCTAATAATTTATTGACGTCCTATTTTGTTCTTCCAAATGTAGCAACCGATAATAATGTGCCCTTTTAAAGTTTTGACGTTTGTTTGAATTCGCCCTTGCTTATTGACTCTGATATTAAGGTCCAATTGTGTCAGTGTATCACGGCCTAATAAGTAAAACGCACGTTCATGTAGAACTGCTTCTCCACTTGCTTTTTTTGTTTGTTTTTTACGTCACGTGATCCTCCGTTGCTTTCACGACTGGTCCTGACAAATCACAAATTTCTTATCAAACTTGATTCTGTCTGTGTAAATTGTAATCGGTTTTCCTGGGTGGTTGACGGCAGTTTCGAGCAAAGTGGCCATGTTTCCTACAGTTGTAGCAGACGTCGTCTTTTGTTGGCAGGTGTCCTCTTCCTCTTCCACGTCCTTGGTAGAAGATCGGTGCTGACGGGGTGGTCGTGAGGCCCGCAGCCCATTTACGCATATTATCTTGGATTGGTGTGATTGTTTGGCAGGCCGCTTTGCATTCATCTCTTGTGGCAGGCTTCCCAGGGCGCTGTTGTCCACTTGTTGAGGCAATCCCGGCTCCTTTTCTCGCTGGCCCTCCTCCTCAGCTCTCTCACCCTGACTTCCTTTTTCACTGTCACTGTCTCTTTGATCCTCGGCTGGTGCATTTCCTCCTTTTTTTCTCGCTCCTGTTTCTTCGTCTTTCTTTATCTCCATATTAAGTACTTTCTGCTTCTTCTCTTAAACGTCTTTCACTCTCTTTCTAAATCAGCACACATCTTTCTTGGAGATGATAACCACCGGACTGCACCACTCCGACTTGGAAGGCTCAATGACTCCAAGCTTCAGCATTTCCTGGAGCTCCTTGGTTAGTCTCTCCACCAAGTGTTGCGGAACTCGGTAGGGGCGCTGACGAATTGGTAATCCTTCTTTGAGACGAATGACGTGTTCTACCACCGTCGTCTTCCCTGGGCTGGCGGAAAAAAGAGAAGGCACCGTCTTGAAAATTAAGCACATCTCTGTGACTTGCTTGGGTTTCCGACGTGCCAGTGCAGGCGCATCTGTCGTCGTCGAGGACTCCAGCTCTGCCTCGTCATCATCATCATCATCATCATCATTGTCGTCGTCCTCGTCCTTGTCGTCGTCGTCGTCCTCCTCCACCTTCCGCGCGAGTATGACCTCCTTTGGAGCCTGGTTTGAACGCTCCTTCCACTCTTTGAGGAGGTTCACATGATAAGTTTGTTTATTTTTTTTCTTCTCCGGATGGAAAATCTCATAGGTCACTGGACCCATCTTCCGGGTGACCTCATATGGCCCCTGCCACTTTACTAAAAGCTTGTTGTTGCATGTGGGGAGAAGCCGCAATACTTTTTGGCCGGGTTTAAACTCCCGGTGGCGAGCTTGCTGGTCATACCAGGTCTTCTGGCTTTTCTGGGCCTCCCGCAGGTTGACCTCTGCCTCCTACTGGTACCTGGCCAGTCTCTCCCTCATTTCCAGCACAAATTTCACCACCCCCCGATCACTTCACGTGGTGGAAGGTGCCTCCTAGGCCTTTCGGAGCAAGTCCAATGGCCCCTGAACCTCCCAAGCATGCAAGAGTTCAAAGGGAGAGAAACCTGTTGACGCCTGAGGAACTTCGCGATAGGCAAACAGCAAAAAGGGCAGCCACCGGTCCCAGTCTTTTCCAGTATCATCCACAAATTTCTGGAGCATCTTCTTTAAGGTCTGATTGAACCTTTCCACTAGTCCATCAGTCTATGGGTGGTATGGAGTGGTTTTGATGGCGGAGATGCCCAGTTGTTTGTTGAACAGTTGCATTAACCTTGAAGTGAAATTGGTTCCCTGGTCTGTTAGAATCTCATCTGGTATGCCAACTCTGGAAAGGAGTTGCACCAAGGCACAAAGTACTGCCGGAGCAGTGATTGTGCGCAATGGAAATGCCTCTGGGAAACGTGTGGCGTTGTCACACACTACACCACTGCTTTTTGTCAAAGGACCCACAATGTCCATAGCAATCCTGCGGAATGGAATGTGCAGCTTTTTTAAAATGGCTTGCCATGGCCCTCTAGAAATATTCAAAAACTTCAGCCCTGGTTGAGTGATTCACCTACTTTTTGTAAATTCGATGGAGTATGTATAAGGCCAAGACCTACAAAAAAGTCTCTTGGAGCCATGCGCTAGGTTTTACAGGAAGTCGGCCATTTTGAATTTACTTAAATGGGGGCGGTTCACCACAATGGACTAAATGCTTAAAAACTCCCCTGCTCATGCTCTAAAAAAATCCCAAACTTACCCTGTACATAAGGTGCTAACTTTGATAGGTAAGCTAAACTTTAGCCACAGTAGACGCGTCAGCGACTATGCAATCGGTGGGTGGCATTCATGAGAATCGGGATCGCTCAACATACAGATAATAAATAAAATCACTGTAACTGGAGGGATTGTAAACTGCTAAAGCAGGTACAACAAGCGGATCCAAAAAATTTCTGAGAGTTACCGGTGAGCAGTGGCAGCCAAACGTGCCAGCGTCCACCCAACCGGGAGTTGATTCAATATTCACAATATTTTATTATTTTGTCGTACAGTTGTTTAAAAATGGCTCGCTATCGCCCCCTAGAAAAAAAAAACAACAAAAAAAAACAGCCCCATATCTCTGTTTCACCAAACTGAAAATTTGATGAAGTGTGTACAAAGCCAAGACCTAATAAAAAGTCTCATGGAGCCGTATGCTAAATTGAACAGGAAGTCGGCCATTCTAAATTTATCAGAATCCGAAATCCTTTTATTGTCATTGTACAGTGTGCAACAAGATTAGGGAGCTCCCCTCTCCAGTGCAATACAACAATAATTTAATCAAATATATAAATTAGATAAATAAGAGAATAAATATTGTGATGGAAAATAGTATGAAATTGGAGAAATACAACACAATACGTCGCTGTTCAGCAAGGTAAGGGTGGTCGTGTGTGTGTGCATGTGTGTGAGAGTTCAGAATGGTGATGGCTCTCGGAAAGAAAATGTTTTTCAGTCTATTAGTCTTTGATTTGATGCACCTGTAGTGCCTGCCAACAAATTTACTTCAAACATTGACGAGGCTTTGAAAACAAAAGCTGCTCTAACTTTAACTACAAGCAAATTCCTCTTGAAGATTCCTCACGTTATTTCTCGGAAATATTTCACATTTCCAACGTGCCAGTACCCCAACGTTGTCCGGGTGGCGAGGGCCCTTTATAGCTGCTCGCAGCTCTAGTTTTTAATTAATTTTTTAAAATCAATGGTGATGACAGTGAAATATGTCTGGTCTGGTATCATGATAGCTGGAGGATATTTTGTCATGATATTTTAGTCAGGCCTGATAACAGTGATGTATGCTGATTTCAGGCTACTTTTATTTTGAAATGCCGTATCACATTTTGGTGGGACCGCAATTGATGGACAACTGGGGTTGTCTAGTGTCCCCCAAAATGGGTCTGATATCACGATAGCTCGAGGGTATTTTGAAATGATTATTTTAAAATCAGTGTTGATGACAATGAAATGTGCATATTTCAGGTGTTTTTTTTTTTATTGTGAAATTACACCAGATTTTGATGGGACCACTTTTGATGAACAGCTGGGGTCGTCGAGTGTCCAACAAAACTAGTCTGGTATTACGACAGCTCCAGCTCTTTTATTTTAAAATGCCTCCTTACATTTTGATGGGACTACTTTTGGTGGAAAGCTGTGTTGTCTAGTGTCCTCCAAACCTGGTTTGGTATTACCATAGCTAGAGGATATTTTTTAATGAAATTTTAAAGTCAGGCATGATGACAGTGAAATGTGCAGATTTCAGGCAACTTTTAGTTTGAAATTACAAATTAGATTTCAATGGGACCACTTTTTATGGACAGCTGGGGTAGTCTCGTGTCCCACAAAACTGGTCTGGTATCACGAAAGCTCGAGCTATGTTTTTTTTTAACTCAGTGGTGATGACCGTGAAATAAGCGAATTTCAGGCTACTTTTATTTTGAAGTGCCACATCACATTTTGATGTGACCACTTTTGGTGGACAGCTGGTGTGGTCTAGTATCCCCAGTCCTGGTTTGGTATCACGATAGTTTGAGGATATTTTTTAAAGATTTTTCTTTTAAATCAGTGTTGATCACAGTGCATATTTCAGGTGATTTTTTTATTTTGAAATGCCACATCAAATTTTGAAGTGACCACTTTTTGTGGACAACTGGGGTGGTCTGGTGTCCCGCAGAACTCGTCTGGTATCACGATAGCTTGAGGATTTTGTAATGATTTTAATTTTTTTAATCATTGGTGACGACAGACAAATAAGCAAATTTTCACGCTTTTATTTTTAAATATCCAATCAGATTTTGATGGGACCACATTTGTTTTTCCGGTTCCGTCGCCACGCGAGTGGCTACCTGCTAGAGCAGCACGGCTCACTATTTGAGCCTTTTTCGCGTGTTTTTCCCTTTACCCAGTTTTATTTATTTTACCTCATCGCAGCAATGGACATCCAAATTGCGGTGGTTTTATTGCTGCTGAGGGCTGTTTTTTGCGTGATCGTGTCCGGAGATGTCACTGGGAGCTACGGATCAATCGTTTACACAAGAGATCAGCTGTTAGCACTTCGTGCTAACCCCGTGCCGACTCCCGGAGCGAGACCCGATATCCCCCACGAGTTGAGGAGGAAGAGACGGGGGATGTCGCGCGGGGGCGAAACGCCAGGCAAAGAGGAGGCGTGACCACCCCGTCCTCCCGTCCGTTTTTATGGGAAATGTTAGATACCTTCCCAAGAAAATGGACGAGCTAACAGCGCTAACGCGGCACGAGAGGAACTTCCAATGAGCTAGCTTGCTGATGTTCACGGATTCATGGCTAACAGAGCTAACGCCGGACACCGTTGTGGAATTTGACGGCTTCCAAATACTACTTGCGGACAGGACACTGGAAAGCGGTAAGAGGAAAGAGGAGGGCTGGCTGTGTTTGTTAATGATAGATAGTGTAACCCTAGGCACATCACAGCTAAGGAGCAACTTTCCAGTCGGGACAATGAGCTGCTAGCTGTTAGCATGCGTCCATACTTGACAAGCATCGCGAGTTAACAAGGACGCGCACGTAACAGGTGCGTGAGTAAACTGCTTAAAACTTTGATCGTCATTCGGCTGACCTACAAATTGAGACGCTACAGTCAGTTTGACGTTTTTGTTTGCTTCATTGTGGATTGACATGGAGGAACAAGACAGTGGAAAGCGGACATTAAAAATGACGGAGAAAAGCTGTAGAAGATCACAAGCCTAAACGGATGCAGGCACGCAGCTGCAAATTTGCTCAATTGACCTCCATGCAACGTCAAATTGAACAATTGATGGAGGATGATGCAAATGTTGACGCTGTAAAAAACTGAGGTTCGTGTTTGCTTTAGCGGCATGGAGCAAGAATTTGTGGACCTCAATTCCGGTCTGCAAAATTTAAAGACTGAAGAGGATTTTGCCGATGACCAAAATAACTGGTTTGATCCAAAAAATGTAATTAATGGAAATGTGAGCAATGGAAGAAGGACGTTTTGAAACGTGCAGAGGAAGGATGCAATAAACAAATATCACCTGCTGATAGTAGATCTGCATCAACTAACTACACCCATAGAAGTAGAAGTAAAGAATCTAACAGACAGAAGCTCACTTCTGTCAACGTCTTCAATTAAATTAAAGGCTCAAATGGAACGAGCATGTTTAAAGGCAAAGGCTGCTGATTTACAACAAAGGTTGGCACTTGAGCAAGAAGAAGCTGCAATTAAAGCAAAGAAGGAAATGCATGCAATGCAAACGGCACTCCCTGAGTCTGATGCTAAATTGGATGTCTTGAGAAGATATGAAAATACCCAGGAGGATGGTATCCACATTCCTGATGAGTGTGTTACAATTTAAACAAGGAAAAACATTCAATTACCATCACAGCCTATCAGAGCAACAAGCAGTGTTGACCTGAAATGCTCCCACTTCGACTATTCCAATGGCTAGATTTCCACATCAGACAGAAAGTAGAGAACAACAGGGACATGTGCTTGATGGCCTTTGCCACGCAATCTCACAGCAAGCCAGTGTCGCAGAATACTTAGCAAAGAGTCAAAAAGCATCGCTTCTTCCCGAACTTTCCATTCCTACGTTTTACAGGCGACCCTCTGCATTATAAAACCTGTATAGGTGCCATTGAACATGGGATTGAAGGCCGTACAAGTGATAACCGTGATCATCTTCAATTTTAGCTGCAGTATACTAGTGAACAACCACATGAGTTGGTGAAGAGCTGCATCCATATGGAACCTCTGACAGGATATACCAAAGCAAAACAAATCTTGAAGGAGTTTTATGGTGATGACTTCATGATAGCAGAAGCATATTTAAAGGAAGCCATGGATTGGCCAACAATCAAGTCTGAAGATGGTGTTGCACTTCAGTCTTTCACATTATTCCTTATGGGCTGTTCGAACATAATGGCAGATGTTAATTACATGGAGGACTTGGACAACATGGCTAATATAAAGGCATTGGCAAACAAACTTCCATACAGACTTATAGAATCTTGGAGAAAATTTGCCTGCAATCTCCAAGAAAGAACAAATAGAAGAGTGAAGTTTAAGGATTTTGTTGACAAGCACGAAAGATTTCTATAAAACAGAAAACAAAATCACAACACACAGAAACAACAAAATCAAAGAAAGTCTTCACAACAGTCATTGTGCCCGCCAAGATGGAAAACAACAAAACCACCACGCCAAAGGCAGAACCTGTTTCAGTGGATGCTATTGCCAAACCATGTGCTAATTGTAATGGAGAGCAACACAGTCTCACAATTGGTAAGGAATTTAGGAGAAAGCATCACAAGGATAAGATTGACTTCTTGAGGAGCAAGGGTCTGTGTTTTGCATGTTTGATGCACGGTCGCATTAGCAGTTGCTGGAAACAAAAGCTTCAATGTCAAGAATGCTCTAGACTGCATCCTACAGCACTACACATTGTCCATAAACTTCTGCAAAGAAACAGCCTAAGACGATTGTGAATAGCAGTACCTATTAAGCGCCCTCGTACAAACAACAGAAACCTGGGGTGTCACTGGGGCCTGTAAATAGGACTGCATCCTTTCAATAATTCCGGTATGGGTCAAGGCACAAAAAGGAACCAAGACAGTGGCGACTTACTGTCCGGTTTAAAAATGCCCTGACGCCTTTTTTAGACTGAAATAACTTACTAAAGTTTTCGTTTTGTGCCATTCAGAATGGGAGAGGGAGCCAGGAGGTGAAACAGCCGTCTTGCCAGTTCAATCCCGCACACCCTCTGACTCTCACCCTCCGTTCTGCCTTTTTATTGAAACTAACTCATCAATAACTAATCACCAGAAGACAGAAAAGCATCAACAACTAATCACCAAGAGACAGAAAACATCAATAACTCACGGTATAAAGGTCAGTTTAACTAAAGCATCAATAACTAATCACCAGGGACTCCAGCAGGCAGAAAATCATAACCCAAGGTCAGTTTAACTAAACACATCTTCAGGATACGGTGTCTGTGTGTGTGTGTGTTAAAATAACAAGTAAGTGTCTCTGTGTGTGTTCAACATTAATGAGTGTATAAAAACATGATTATGAATACACAAACTGATTACCTATCCTCAGCCCATCTTACATTTCCCCCCTGTTGTGGATTTAAAAATCATGTCCTTACGGCTTTAAGACAGATCATCATAATGAAATCATACAACAGTGTGATCATCAGTGGAGGAGCGAAAACCTCACATTAGGGAAAAATTCCCCTCCTCCCTTCCGGCGTAGAATGAGATCCTCATAATTTGATGACCATCAGGGAATAAAACTTGTCCCTGGGGTGACTTGGTGGAGGCCCTTGCCTCGTTGTAGGAGAGATAAGATAAGATAAGATAAGATAAGATGTCCTTTATTAGTCCCACAATGGGGAAATTTGAGGTGTTACAGCAGCAAAGATATAGATCACACAGAGTCGGCGGCGTAATGTAGCCGTTAATGTATAACATTAGCAGCAGACATTCAGAAAAAGCATGCAAATATACACAGTATAAACGTATCTAAGTGTAAGGAAACACTCCTAATGTTTGTCCATTATACGGAGGGGGAAACGCTGTAATGATAAAAACTACTGAATGATTGAAAATACTGCAATCATAAAAATATTCCAATGATAAAAGTACTGTAATGGTAAGAGTACTGAAATGATAGAAAAGTACTGCATGATAGAAAATACTGCAATGGTAAAAGTACTGTAATAGTAAAAGTACTGCAACGATAGAAAAATACTGCAATGATGAAAGTACTGCAATGGTAAAAGTACTGCAATGGTAAAAGTACTGTAATAGTAAAAGTACCGCAATGATAGAAAAATACTGCAATGATAAAAGTACTGCAATGATAAAAGTACTGTAATAGTGAACATCCTGCAGTGGTAGAAATACTACAGTGATAGAAGTATTGTAATAAGAATACTGTAATGGTAAACAAAATACATCATTGGTCAATATTTAAGTACACCCTTGGCTGAAAGTACAGTAGTAGTTAATATTGCATCCTAGGACTGCACAATTGCACTAATGCCCTCCCGTTTGTAGGCCTGACCCAATGTTCTTGTTAAAAAGTCTGACAGCAGTTGGCAGGAAGGAGCGGCGAAATCTCTCTTTGGTACAGCGAGGGTGTAAAAGTCTGTCACTGAAGGAGCTGTAAAGTGTTCTCAGAGTGTCATTGAATGGGTGGGCTGGTTTGTCCAGCATTGATGACAGTTTTGCCGTCATCCTTCTGCCCCCCACTGAGTCCACAGAGTCCAGGGAGCAGCCCAGGACAGAGCTGGCCCTCCTCACCAGTTTGTCCAGTCTCTTTTTGTCTCGGCCCGAGATGCCTCCTGCCCAGGAGACCACTCCATAGAAGATGACTGATGAAACCACCGAGTCATAGAAGTTCCTGAGGAGTGTTCCCCGAACGCCAAAGGACCTCAGCCGCCTGAGTAGGAAGAGTCTGCTCTGACCCTTCCTATAGAGAGCGTCTGTGTTGTCGCTCCAGTCCAGTTTATTGTTCAGATGAACACCCAGGTACTTGTAAGTTGAGACCCTCTCAACGTCTGTTCCCTGGATATTCACTGGTGCAGGTGGAGAGTGCCGACGCTTGCGGAAATCCACCACCAGCTCTTTGGATTTCCCAGCGTTGATTTGGAGGCGGTTCTGCTGACACCAGTCCACGAACCCCTGCGTAACCCCTCTGTACTCCCGATCGTCATCGTCAGTGATGAGGCCGACAATCGCAGAGTCATCAGAGAACTTCTGCAGGTGACAGGTTGTGGAATTGTATTTGTAGTCCGAGGTGTAGAGGGTGAACAGGAAGGGAGCCAGCACAGTTCCCTGCGGCGCTCCCGTGCTGCAGAGGAGCACGTCAGACACACAGTCCTGTGTTCTCACGTACTGTGGCCGGTTTGTGAGGTAGTTGTGAATCCATGTGATGAGGTGGTGGGCCACTCCCGCCTGCTCCAGCTTGTCTCCCAATAAGGCGGGCTGGATGGTGTTGAAAGCACTTGAGAAATCAAAGAACATGATCCTCACCGTGCCCCCCGCCTTCTCCAGGTGGAAGAGTGAAGTGTGGAGCAGGTAGATGATGGCATCATCCACATTGATGCCAGGCTGGTATGCAAATTGGAGTGGGTCCATTGAGGAGCTGACCAGGGGGCGCAGATGGACGAGGACCAGTCTCTCCAGGGTCTTCATCAGATGAGACGTCAGCGCCACTGGTCTGAAGTTGTTGAGCTCCTTCGGATGGGGTGTCTTTGGAACCGGAACCAGGCAGGATGTTTTCCACAGCTGGGGGACTCTGCCCAGCTTCAAGCTCAGGTTGAACATGTGCTGGACGATTCCACACAGCTGGTCTGCGCAGGATTTGAGGAGCTGGGAGCTGGTCCCATCTGGGCCTGCCGCCTTCCTCGCCTTCATCTTCCTCAGCTGGTTCTTCACCTGAGATGTTGTGAGGAACAAGGCTGAGCAGGAGGAAGTGGTGGTTGTCTGATGAGGCTGGGAACTGGAGCCTGTGGAGAGAGAGAGGGGCGAGAGAGGGGGAGAGAGGGTCTTGTTCGCAGTGGCAGGAGGGGTGGGTGGGGGCTGCATCAGGGAAGCCTGAGCGGGGTCAGACATTTGATCAAACCTATTGAAAAATAGGTTCAACTCATTTGCCCACTGAAGCCCCCCCCCCTTCTGGGTCTTACCTGCTTGTCCGTGGCCTGAGATGGTCTTCAGGCCCCTCCAGACATCCCTGGCATTGTTCCGCTGCAGTTGTTCTTCCATCCGCATCCTGTAGGACAGCCGTCCTTACCTCCCGGATCTTCGTGTATGGTGTGTGTGTGTGTGCACGTGTGAGGACAGGGGCAAGAAGTCCATGTGTTTTTACGTTTCAGTGTCCAGTTTGAGTTCGTCATTCTCAACATTAATCAGGTTGTAATGGTACATTTGGGCAACAAACCTACGATTAACCATCGTCTTTGTCATAAAAATAATGCAACATGAACAGACTACACATAACAAAATGAAAACTATAATTATCCCTATATATTGTTTTTTAAATTCTTCATAGTGGTCATAACATCAATAATTGTTTCATTTTTATTAAAAATTTAAATGCAGTAATGTACTCCAATCAAGGCTGATATTCCTTTATGTACGTCATTAATTTCCAAACAATATCTAATCTTTTTGTTCTGTGGCTTCAACATATTTATCATCTCATCAATATTAGCACCACAGAGTACTGAGTTTCGAGATCCTCACAATAGTCGTTCTCAAAATGATATTTTATTTTTATCAATTTAGCTTTGTTAAGGTAAGATATTTTATTGACAATCTAACATTAATATGCAAAGAACATGTACATTAGTACGAAATGTAAAAGAAAATTGTGGTGGGGGGGTGCGAATTGTTTTCTTCTTGGTAGGGGGGGCATGACAGGAAATAATTGAGAACCACTGGTCTAGTCACACACCAGCTCGGGTTCATTCCCTACCAGAGAAATGACATTCCATGTCCCCAGAGCTAGGCGCTTTATGTTACCGGGGATTGGACTGCCTTTGACTGCCTCCTAGCTCAAAGGAAACCCAAATTCTTTGGTCCCGCCCACTGGTAGTGAGCCGAAGCCCTTGTATTAAATAATAAATAAATACATAAAATAAAAAAATTAATAAATTTAAAAAACGGACCGATCCACTGCTTGGGTTAGTTTGACCCACCTTGAGATCCGTTCCCACTCAGTGACAGTGTCTACAAGCCACTGCCACCAGGCCAGTGAACCCAACGTCCAGGCAGTGACAAAAAACGTGATCAAATTACATTGCTCATCATAAGGTGTTTGTGAGACGCTCTTTGTATGTTTCCTCAATTAAGACCTGTTTTCCATTGGTGTATTTGAAAAAAGTGGTGAACCTGTTAAATTCACTACAAAACGTTAAGAAGATGAAAGTAATGTTTGAAGGAATATTATTTTTCTATCGACGTGCCGGCGGGCGGGCACAGATAGAGAGTGATAAAGCAGCACCACCCGCGCGGGGCGTGCTGACGAAAAGGCAAGCGCTCCTCCTCTCATCGCGTCCTTATTAAGACAGAAAAAAGACGCTGTTGAATTTGACCTATTCGCAGTTCGAGCAGGTGCTTAACGCTGGAGAATATCACCACTTCGAAGTTCGAACTGCTGTTGAAACGGAGAGGTAAGTGTTTTTCGTTGGGTTTTTTTCAAAACATGCGTCGAGTGCATTTGTTCATAGTTAGAGATAGTTGTGTGGAAAACACTATACAAAGTAGCACCATGGATGTGGGCCTACAACACTGGCCTAGCAAACATGTGCTCCTACATCGACATAATTGACGAGCTCCAGTTAAGCATTGAATAATTATAAAACGTCATGGTGCTTTTACTCATTTAAAGAACTAAACCGACGCGTATTGTCATCCGGTGGTCAGGTTTGCATTGAATGTGAGCACGAGGGACGCTAG
Source organism: Idiotropiscis lumnitzeri (assembly GCF_059441095.1). Lineage (NCBI taxonomy): Eukaryota > Metazoa > Chordata > Actinopteri > Syngnathiformes > Syngnathidae > Idiotropiscis > Idiotropiscis lumnitzeri. The sequence continues at coordinate 22,367 of NW_028283800.1, forward strand.
CTTGTTGCATTAGCTTTGCGGAGCTAACAGCTTGCACTTTTGTTATAGAACCACAGAATGCAAGTACCATGATAATTTCTGTCATTAATTTTTGTGTAAGACACGATGTTCACTGGTTAATTACATGATTCTTAAAGCAAAGGTTACTGTGAATGCAATTTTGGTAAGATTTTTGTAGTCACACTGCATAAATCTGTCTGTGTCTGTTGTTTAAACTTCAATATAAACTATTATGGTTGAAATCGTTAATTGGGATGGAGGAATTGATATTTTTTTAATTTATAATTTATTTTTCTTACACTGATATTGTTAAAACTCCATTTAGCCCATAGTATTAATAATTCTCAACACAATACTGTCTTTTTTCTTTATAGAATAAACAATGCCTTCCCTGAGATGCAGGAAGTCCCCAAAGCAGGATACTATTGAACATGCAGTCAAGGGTCTGGACAAGACTGCAGAGTTAGAAGCGAAGTATATAAACTAATTTAAAGGTATGATGTTAACGCTTTTGCTAAGATATATTATTGTTTTCTGATAACCAAGCTGACATCGTTTTTTAAGTGGTTATTTTACATTAAGAGTGTCTTGACCTTTTCTTTTGCCACTTTTGTCAGTTTCAAGTTATTTCAGTGAGTGTGAAACCTGATGGTAGGAGTTCTATCTAAATTAAGGCTGTACTTGATGACGCCCTCCGGCATTTTTATACCACAATAGACCGGTGAACAAGTCCGATATTGATAGTCTAGTGTAAAGCACGTAATACGTCACAGAGATCACGTGACGCGATCCAATATGACTGTGTACAGTGTATGTCATTGTTTTGAAACTAAATAATCTTAAAGTTTTTTTTTTTACGTAACCAGGTGCAATTGACATTTGTACTTTCAGTCCTAATACATACTGGCTAATGCAATGCTGGAAAATGAATTTTGGCTGGTCTGTTCCTTTAAAATCATAAAGAAGGGCTCTGCTCTATCCCTCACAAGAAGCAATGTTTCAAACCACCCTACATTAGTATAGTGGCCCAAATGAATATGATGACTCCTTATTTGTGTGCTTAAAAATATGACGAAGCTAACTTGATTTCCCTGTTAACTAGGTCGAGGAGTATTTACCAAGGCCCCTTTCAGGAAAGACGACTTTATTCTTTATTATGGAGTACAGAGGAAAATTGATAGATTCTGATGAATCTCAACGCAGGAAGATGGATGGAAGAGGCACTGTCTTTTTGTTTGACTTCCGCCGGCAAGAAAAAACTTGGAGGTGAGGCAAAGATTGAGATGTTATCTTATTTTTGTTTTTATTTAAAAAAATAAACACATACTCATCCCATAAGTGTTAGGGGAAAAATCATTCTCTAAGCAAAAATGTATAATTACTTTTATTCATGCGTTGAATCTGTACAAATGAAAATATAGATCATGAAGTCTCAAAGACAAGCTGTTAATAGGGTCTGATTCCAATAGAAATTTCTTGTATGATTTGATTTAGATTTAAAAATTGTGGATTTCCTATTTTTATGTTTTGTGTACACAAGATTGTCTCAAAGATTAATTTCTGACATTGATTGAATAATTGTTTTTTTTTTTTTTAATCTATTTTAAGTGTTGATGCAGCTCAAGAAGATGGCAGTCTGGGAAGACTGGTTAATGATGACCACATGCACCCCAACTGTAAAATGAAGAAGATGACAACAGAGGACAGACCACACCTCTGTCTGTTTGCGCTCCGAGACATTGATGTTGGCGAAGAAATAACTTAAGACTATGGACCAGCTGGCCTTGGAGAACACAGGTTTGTAAGATGCATCTTTAAGTACAATAACAGAGCCCACTTGTGGTGTTCTGGTGATGTAGTTTCCAATTAGTTTGGCAATCTAATAAATGTATGTGAAGTTTCTATGGAAGTTGAACATGATGACTGACTGGGGGAGTTCTCCATTGTCCACTATCTGTAATTCAAATTTGTGGGTCTGAGTCAAAGTTTGGCTCTGCAGGAACAACGAACTGGTCAGGGAGTGACAGTATTACAAAGTTCTGCGTTACTCCTTTCTGGGCGGTGGCCCTGTTAGGCCATCATATGCCATATTGCAAATATCCCCATTGTGGGACTAATTAAGGACATCTTTATGTTGTGGTTTCCCTACCAGAACCAGCACCAACCCTGTATATTCATGATATAAAACACTGTTTCAATTTGATATTTAGCCTTTCTATACTGTAAAAATAGAAGACCCCAGGCTTTCCTGCGCGCCCTTGCCCAATTGGTGGTGTTCAGGAGACAACCTGGGACTGAAATATCAGTCACAACCAGTGTTGTTTTCGTCACTGATGACTATGACGAAAATACTTCGTTAACGCCCCTTTTTTAATGACGATGACAAGCTATACGAGGTTCTTTTATGACGAAAACATGACGTGATGTACATGAATTTTTTTCGTTGACTAGACAAAATTGTTAGCATGTGGTTCATAAATTATTTTATGTTGCTTTTAGTGAAATAAAGCCACAACAGTTGCCCAACAAAATGTTTTGCTTCTCTGCTTATTTTGGAGCAGTGAGTATTGATTCCACTGTTGCCACTTTTTTCTGTTTGTAATGAAGAATCCTTAGTAGTCCATCCAAAAGTCTTTGTTATTGGGTGGAAACCTTGAATGCCTTGTTTTAACTCAAATGGACTTAAACCCATCCATCCATCCATCCATCCGTTATCTGTACCGCTTCTCCTCACTAGGGTCGCGGGGGGTGTTGGAGCCTATCCCAGCTGTCTTCGGCAGTAGGCGAGGTACACCCTGAATTGGTGTCCAGCCAATCGCAGGACATGCATAGACGAACAACCATCCACGCTCACACTCATGCCTCGGGGCAATTAGAGTGTCCAAGCAACTTGCCATGCATGTTTTAAGAATATGGGAGGAAACCGGATTACCCAGAGGAAACCCACGCAGGAAGGCCGGAGCCAGAATCGTACCTACGACCTCAATATTGTGAGGCCATCATGCTAACCAGTTGGGCCACCGTGCCGCTTGGACTAAAACCTTTGTGAATAAATTGACGAAAACTAGGGTAAAACTTTTTTTGCGTTTCCGTCGATTAAAACTGGACTAAAACCCTTTTTTTAGTTTTCGTTGACTAAAACTGGACTAAAACTATAACGAATTGGGATGACTAAATGTGATGTAAACAAATCAGCACTTTGTCCAAATGACTTGGACAAAATCTAAAATGCCTGCCAAAAACAACACTGGTCACAACACGTGTCTACAGAAGATTAATTGGCATGGGCGAAATTAATTAGTTTTATTTCATTCATGAGCTTATGTTTTGTTTTGGGTGGCTAAGGCTTAAAATGTGTAAAAATCTAATCCAACCTCCCTCAAATATAATTAATTCAATAAATTTATGATGCTACTAAAACATCGAAGCAGCCTCCTCCAGGCTTTACAGACTCAGAAATGGAGGTATGCGTATCGTGTGCTCATCCTGTCGTGTCTCGAGATGTTAAAATTGCAGTTAGATAGACGTGTGCTGATTAGACAAGACTTCTAATATATCTGGTGTCACAGGATATTTGTCAGTGAATGTGTATGTCTGGTTTGAGGCTCACTCAGCTTTTTCTTGTGTTGTGGGGTCCAGTTGAGTTGAATTGCGAGTCAGGTATGTTGGCCATCTGACACCCAACTGTCAGGTTTGCGTTCGTGGGGACCCCGTAGAGCCATTTTTATTGTTGACATAAATCATAGCTAATCATCTTTTCCTTCATTATCATATGAAATACAGTTAGGAGTTGTATGTGCCTTTACTATGTTATAATCTTAGAACCTACCAGCCACTACAGCTGTCCGACAAGAAGACTTTTGGCTGTCCTGTGCTCCATTGCGGCCCTGGTGGCGTTCAAAAGACAACCTGTGACTGAAATATCAGTCACAACATATCTCTACTGAAGATTAATTGTCATGCGCTAAAGTAATTGGTTTTGTTTCATTCGTGAACTTGTTCGTTAAAATGTGTAAAATTCTGATCCATTTTCTTTTTTTTAATTCATTAAATTAATATTCAACTTGTTCATTAGGATGGAGGACAACCGACAATGACTGAATCGGCTGAGGTTGATGCCACCAGAACATCGAAGCAGCCTTCTCAAGGTTTGACAGACTCTGAAAAGGAGGTATGCGTATCATGTGGTCATCCTGTCGTGTCTTGAGATGTTAAAATTACAGTTAGATAGACCTGTGCTGGTTGGACAAGTTTTCTAATATATCTGGACATAAATCGTAGCTAATAATATTTTCCCTCATCATCATATGATATACAGTTATGCGTAGTGTATGTCTTTACTATGTTACAATCTAAGAACCTACCAGCCACTACAGTTCTCTCATTGGGAGACTTAAGCTTTCGTCAGGCTGTCGACTGCTGCATTGCCCTCTTATTGGCTTTAAGTACACAACCTGTAACTGAATTATCTGTCAGAACAGAACCTATGTGTCCACAGCAGGTGATTTGGCATGTGGATTCTTCAGATTTTTAGAAAATAGGTAAAATTGTGATCAAAAGTTTAAAATGTATAAAATTCTGGTATAGTTTGCAATAGTATATCTATTAAATCATTTCAAAACTTCTTAACAAGGATGGAGAACATTGGCTGTGACCGAATTGGTTGAGGTTTACATTACCAGGACCATTGAGCAGCCTCCTCGGGATCTACAAATTTAGGAATGAAGATATGCATCCCATGTTACAATCCTGTTATGGCCCGAGGTTTTGAAGTTGCAGTTACATATTGGGCTGGGCGATATGGCTGATAAGTACATAGCGATATAAGTATTTCATATGGGTCCATCGATACACATTGAATTCTTTTTTCATATTATTTTATTCATTATTTTTTTTATTTTCCAATATTTTCACTGCCCTGTTAAAAAAACATTTAATGTAGTTTTCCTCCCGGGAGCTTTTTGTTACGGTCAATTAAGTGTTTTTGTTAAATATAGCTGCGTAGAATAATTATATGCATTATTATCGTACCACAATGTTTTGGTTTTGCAAATAATTTCCTAAAATCATTCTAATTTTGTTATTACATTATTTTGTCATAATATCATTCATCAATATTTTAGTTTTTTTTTTTTTTCAAATAGAATTAAGACCTTTTTCTGTGCAGATTCCTCTGGGGATTAAGTATTTAATGGGTTCTCAATTTTCTCTTGGACTCTGATGCAACCCAGTCTCCTCCCTTGGACAAAAAATATGGGCTGAATCTTCCTTGGAATAACGACACAGATTCTGACGAATCATTGTCAAATCCTGCCCCTGAACTTTGTGCCTCAGACCCAGACCATATTACTATCCCAAGGCTCAGGAGGACCAAAAGTATACAGGTAAACAACCCATATAGATTTCAGGGAATCTTACAAGCAAATTGCATATATTTTATTGGTCTCCTGCCTTCTATCCTTTATATTTCGTTGTTGTTGTTGTTTTTTAGATTAAAAAAACAGGCTGACTTTGGAATGGATAAGCATTATTACTCCAACTCAGATGACAGTGGAGATGAATATATTCCGGATACAAGTGAGGCCTCTGATTCAGACGGAAGTGAATCTTTGAAAATTGTGGACCCTCTCTTGAAGTCTAAGAATGCCTTCAGAGATTTTTCTCCCACACCACGAATCTCAAAAGCCACCTCAACGCAGGTTGTTAATCAAGGGCGTTCACCCGTTCGGAGGAGTAGCAGCACTGGTGTGATTCTTGAATTCTATGGCTCTTCAAATATTTGTGCAGTTTAACACAAATCATCCAAAATAGAATTCAAGCACATCTGTGACAGAAATTCAAATTCAGAAGTCAAAGAGAGAGAACAAAAAAAAAAATCTAATGCTGCGCTTCTTCCGAAGACATATACTGTAAACATTAAATGTATGTTAGGACAATCTTGAAAAAAGTATTAGAACACCCTTTACTTTTATTTCTTGTTAATTTTATTAACCAAAATATGTCCATTTTTATTACAGATTAATGAATACAAAATTAAAACTCTAATCAGCTACTTTTTAATCGTTATATTTGTATAAACAAATGTTATACATCTGTGTGTTAACTTATACAAGAAATGACGGAAAAGCAAGGGTGGTTTAGTATTTTTTTATCGTATATAGTCTGTATAATATCTTTAACCTATGCTGATGCTGTTTAATACTGATTTAAATAATAATAATAATGTCATAATCTGTTGGTTTTACATGAACAAAACCTTTCAAGCACTTTTTAAAATTCTAAATACTACCTCTTGTCAGTAAGTTGGTTCACAGCACTGCCTTGGAGTGAAAGTGTGTAGTGCTGAGACAGTCGGTATGTGCTGAGTCGTCTGACGTTTGTGTGACTGGTACCCAGGAAGGTAGCAAAACCAGGCAGTGTGTATGTCGTACCCAGGAAGGCAGAGAAACCAAGCAATATGTATGTGGTACCCACGAAGGCAGAGAAACTAAGCAGTGTGTATGTGGTACCCGGGAAGGTAGCAAAACCAGGGAGTGTGCATAGATACAGACCCCAAAAGTGATTAAAACCAAATAAAGTCCCCAGAAGATCATCTGTAGTCAGGTGAAGGACCCTGTACTTTGTTCAACTCATTTACTCCCTTAGACGTACAAAGACGTCTTTTAATGCAATGGCGCCCTCTACCAAAGACGTATAAGTACGTTTCCTGTCTTTTTTACGTCATAGTGTACATAAGGGTCTGATGCAACCTCTGACTGAGAATCAGCCTTGTCCGCATTGTGAATCATGTAAAAATCACCCAGCAGGGGGCAGAGGTGCAAAAGATCCGCCTTGAATCTGCGCCAGATGTACAAATGGGGGGGCGGGATCCTGGGGTAGACTTATAAGTGTGGAGAGCAGCGTGGGTAGCAGCAGCATCGGCAGCACTAGCAGCAGTCGCATTAGTAGCGTTAGCAATGAAATCCTCCAAGCAAATGACGATCGAGGAATGCTTTTTTGTAAAAAAAAAAGCTTCCTAAAAGCATCAAGGCGATGGAGACGCTTTGGTTGAGAGGATGACGCTTCGTCGTCGTCACAACAAAACGGCGTCTAAAGAGGGTGCGCGTGCCTTGCGGCCTGCATCGCCTGCCTTCGGACAATAGCCAAAGCAGCTGAGAGTCCTCACCAGATCCCCCCGAACGAGGAGGTAAGCGCTCGCAAGTTACCATTGAACATGTGGTTTTACCCCTCATGCTTTTATTGTACATATCATGCATCTTGCGGGCAGAAAATGTCGCGTAAATGTGCAGTTAGACGCGAGCTTGCTCGCTGACTTCCTCATCCGGCCGCCTCTATTGCACAATTACACGCGAGCGTAAGTCCTCGCCGACGAGGAAGTAAACGCTCGCAAGTTACCATTAAACATGTGGTTTTAGCCCTCATGCTTTTATTGTACATATCATGCATCTTGCGGGCAGAAAATGTCGCGTAAATGTGCAGTTAGACGCAAGCTTGCTCGCTGACTTTCTCGTCCGGGCGCCTATTGCACAATTACACGCGAGCGTAAGTCCTCGCCGACGAGGAAGTAAACGCTCGCAAGTTACCATTGAACATGTGGTTTTAGCCCTCATGCTTTTATTGTACATATCATGCATCTTGCGGGCAGAAAATGTCGTGTAAATGTGCAGTTACGCGCGAGCGCATCTCCTCCCCGACGAGGAAACAACAATACTGAATGGTGTGGTAATCATGCATACTTTCTAAAATTCACAGATTGTGCATCCCGCGGCAAGAAAGTTCCTCCTCGTCTTGTTGGTGTAAAGAAAGGTAAATTATAATATGAAACTTCACACGCCAGCAATAAAATGCAGCAATAAATATATATTTCCAATTGTTTGTATTTCTGTAATTTACAGGTTGTGCATCAGGAAGCAGTGGTTCCGGATGGCGTCACACTGGATGGCAACCGAGGAAAATCGACTTTACAGCAACCCCTGGACCACTGAATGCCGCTGCCCATTTGGAGTCTGAGGAGCCAGCTGATTTCCTGCAGCTGTTTCTCACGGATGAGCTTCTGCAGCACATCGCGGATGCCAGCAATCACTTCCCAGACAATTATTTTCACACAAACCCCAGTGGACAAACACAAGCTCGCCTATTTTCCACGGACCAGCAAAGCCAGACCACAACGAAAGTGTCGGGTCTGTTTGTGCAAAGGCAAACGGAGTGAAACAAGAATGTGGTGTGAACTATGTTGTGTGCCCTTGCATCAAGGCAACTGTTTTATTTTATATCACACAAAAAAAAAGTATGTATGACACTGATGTATTTCATTTTTGTACATAGTTCAACAGTTCAGTCGTTTAGTGTTATGTGCAAATAAATTTATTTTATCCAAAACATTTTTTGTGCTTTTTTTTGTTATTTTATAGAAGGCATGCATTATTTAGATGTTAGAGGTGTCATAAAAGCCATAAATAATAGTGTCAAAATTCAAATTATGGTCAAAATGCATCAGTTTACAAAAAGCTCATTTTCTCAGTTTTTTCCCCAGGGATTGGAGTTTTCATGAAATTTAGCTATTTTCAAATGCCGATTGCTCAAGAATGGAAAAAGATAGGAACAAACATTTTTTTCTGTTGAAAGAAGAGAGTCTCATCTTTCTTCGGGTGTGCTCCATGTCTATATAGCATTAGAATACTATATTCTGTGGGCCTTGCAATATTAGTCAAAACCCAGGAAAACGCTGGGATTGAGCGGGTTGCTCCAGTGAAAATGGCTGGTATTTAATGAGTTAAGACTGGTTAGGACATCCGGCTCGCAGTCCCAAGGTGCAGGGTTCGATCCCGGGACCCAGCTTTCCTGTGTGGAGGTTGCATTTGTGAGTGAGTTTGAGCGCAGATGGTTGTTCGTCTTTGCGTGCCCTGCGATTGGCTGGCAACCACTTCAGGGTGTGCCCCGCCTACTGTCCGTTGACAGCTGGGTAGGCTCCAGCACACTATCCTTGTGAGAATAAGCGGATTGGATATTACATGTATGTGTTTATGCCCTAGGCCAGGCGAGGGCAAACTACGGCCCGGGGGCCACATGCGGCCCGTTAAGTTTTAATCCGGGCCGCCGAACTTGAAAAAAATTTAATGAATAAACCTTGTTAATGTTTTATTTTCTAAACACTGTGGTTTTCAAAGACAAATATTATTGTTGGAATGCTTTTATTCACTTTCATTTAAAATTAAATGTATTTTTTTTCTCAGATGAGGTGAGGTTTCCAAAACACTCCATCCATCTGCTCCTGGTCCGGCCCCTCTGTCATATTTTAGAACCCATTGTGGTCCTCCAATCAAAAAGTTTGCCCGCCCCTGCCCTAGGCTTTGTGTCTTTGCTTGGTTGACTGTGTAATGAGTGTATGAATGCATTTCTTTCTACCAGACACCTTGGACTTCCCATGGCAGATTAATAATCTATTTTATCTATCCATCAGGGTCACGAATGTCATTTGATGAGTAGAGAATTTAGAGTCTCCAATTAACCTAATATACATGGATTTGCGCATGGAAACCTGAGAAAAAGCCCTTAGTCCTACTTTTCCATCTGAACCACTTTATCCTCACGAGGGTCACAGCCGTGACATCCCAGCTGACTTCAGAAAGTAAGTGGGCGACGACTCATGATCTCTTGGTTGAATAATATTGTTAGGGGCTCAAAATGGCCCTCTACAATAAAATGGCAGAAGAATATTACATACTCTCTGGCAGAAGAATATTGCGTTTTTTTTGTTTTGTCCAATTAACTTAAATAAAACTTGGGAAAATTTAATGATTACATGTAAACCAGCTGGTCTTCCCCATACCAAGCCCTGGCTAAAACTGACTGAAAAATGCATGATGTGTGCCTTTTAAACTCCTCGGCCCATCCACTATGCCAGGGATGGGCAAACTTTTTGATTGGGAGGGGGGGGGCACAATGAGTCCTAAAATACATTTAATTTTAAACGAAAGTGAACAAAAGCATTACAACAATATATATGTCTTTGAAAAACCACAGTATTTAGAAAATAAACCATTAACAAGGCTTATTCATTTAATTTTTTTCAAGTTTGGGGGGCTGGATTGAAACGTTTAACGGGCCACAAGTGGCCCCCGGGCCGTAGTTTGCCCAAGTGCCCTAAGCCAATTGATTCTAAAAAATAACAGTTTTCTTCATCAAAACAACATTTTATGATCAACATAAATGTTAGTGAGTACATAAAGGTATACTCATTCGATCTATCATAACCCCATGCACTTAGACTGTACAAAAAAAAGAAAATTTTTATTTTAAAACCTAGTATTTCGCCATGACGTCACACGCTAGCGTCAAGTGCTTGGCGCTAAAAACCCGGAAGTAACAGCGGCGCTCGGTTTGAAAGTGGAGAGTTGTGCATGGTAGGCGAATTCGGGAGAAATGTTTGTTGAACACGAGGACTGTGGCGTAGAAGATGGTTTAACAGCGATCTAGTGCGCACCCAACCGTGATGGCTGACCAACGAAATAAATGCGGACCGACGGAGTGGACTGACAGGACGTGGAAAACAGGTGTGTGGCATGTGTGCGTGTGCACGAATGTGGGAGCGCGTTCACTATGGTGGCAGCGATCGCAAAGCAGCAGCACCACTCCTTGACAAAAGTATTGTACTTTCTCTGATGTTTTGGGTTTGCTCTGCTTTGGGGTTTGTAGTTCTGGCCACGCAAAAGTAACAAAGCAAGTTCTTGGATGTCTGCTTTTTTCTTGAACTGTTAATTGGTTAACATCGTGGCTCTTATTTTTATCTAATGTATGGAGTTTGGTGGCTATCTATATGCACAACTATATTAGTTGCACTTGAAATTGCATACAGAAAATTAGTATAAATAGGTTACGCTATAAAGTATAACAATATTAACAATCGTTATTGTTGTTACTGTTTATTTATTTTATTTTGCAATAACTGTGCTCCAAGCTTAGCTGTTGTGCCAGCTGCCAAGTAAAAATATGTAATCTCACTCAATAATAGGAATAAATACTTAACTAACATCTCAATTTTTCGGGTTGGGCTGTGGGGGAGGGGAGGGTGGCTGCCTGACATAAAGCAGACTGTCCTGCACATGCGCAGACCAGCCGAGTGTGTGAAGTGTGCGTAAGTGCAGTACCGGGACCGACCACTAGACAGCGATCCTGAGTAATTTTTCCGCACACACATTTCTAGCACACTCGTCTTGTTTTTGTGACCTTCCTGGGAAGCCCTGAAACTTTGACAGGACCTCCCCCTGAGCTTCTTATCACTGAATTCAATGCTCTTTTTTGTGGGGCCCAGATTTTTGGTCCCCACAAAAATTTTGGTCCCCTACAGTGGGTGTGCTGTCCGATGTTGGTCCCCAACATGTAGCTTATACAAACACACACACACACCCCTACTTGTTTTTGTGACATTGTTGGGCCACCTGAGCAAAACTCACATTGTGGGAACCACCCTTTCTAGTGGTTGTACAGCTCTGAAAAAAATCAGGCAGTGTCCAGGAATTTAGTTAAACACAAAAACCACTTCAAATTACCAATTAATGACCTGGAGGTCAAATGAGTGACTCAAGTGCATGTAATTCAGTCACTGTAGCCCAAAGATTCTCTGGGCCAGTGGATGAACCATTATTCGTCTTGGACAGCATTGAAGCAGGCCGTAGCCTGGTTTCTAAAGCTGAAAGACTTACTGACAGAGTAAAGGAAAATAGAAAGGAGTTAATCACATTAGGTGAAGAAGGCAAGATGAATTTATTCAAGAGAACTGTCAAAGGAAAGTATTTGACCTGCGACGACTTGGATAAAGCAGAAAGAGAACTTGTGAAATACTGTCAAAGGCGAAGTTTCAAAAAAGATTTAGCCATATTTGAAAAACAAAAAAGGGTGAAGAAAAGTAGCCCACTTTACAAGTTCAATATAGTACTTCAAGATGGTGTCATGAGGGTTGGTGGACAGTTGAGCCACGCAGCCATGCCTGAAACAGCAAAACAGCAAGCCATCTTGCCAAGGATTCACATAACACAAAGCTAGTCCTGAGATACATTCATGAGATTACAGCTCACGCTGGAAGGAACCACATGATGGCTAATCTGCATCAACAGTTTTGGATACCTCGAGCTGCTAGAGTCATCAGAAGAGTGCTACCTGACGATCCGCCTTTCAAGAGAATTGGCGTTGATTATTTTGGTCCATTCTAAGTAAGTAGGGTTAGAGGACAAGTAAAGAGATACGGCGTGATTTTTACATGTCTCGCTGTACGAGCCGTACATCTGGAAATTGCATCTTCACGTGACACAGATGCTTGTCTCAACGCAATCCGAAGATTTCTTGTCAGAAGAGGACAAGTGAGAGAGATGTATTCTGATAACGGAACCAACTTTAGATCAGCTGACAGTGAAATGAAGAAATCAATCAAAGAATGGAACACTAAGTAAATCGAGAAACACTTGCTGCAAAAAGGTATTCAGTGGCATAGCAATCCCCCAGCAGGTTCCCACCACGGAGGAAGCTGTGAGCGACTTATTTGGTCTGTGAGAAAAATCCTGAATGTCACTGTAAAAGAACAAATTTCGGGTGAAGAAAGTCAATATACCTTGCTTGGTGAGGCTGAAGCAGTTATAAACAGCAGGCCTATCACAAGGACATCTTCCGACCTCAACGACTTGGAAGCACTCACACCCAACACTCTGTTGTGGCTGAAGGTCAAACCTGAGTTACCTCCTGGAGTCTTCTGTAAAGACGACCAATACGCCCCAATACGTACCTCTGGGAATGAGCTGGTCAGCTCTTTAAAGAGTATTATGTAAGTTGAAATACATTAATCCATTTTTCTTTTTTGGACCATCTTTAACTGTGTAGTGTGTAATGTCTAAAATACAAAATGATCTGATTTTAGGGTGCAGTTGACGACTGTGGCACAGGTCCTCGCTCTACAAGTGCTAATAGTCTTCGGCAAAGAGAAAAATCTGCCATAAGGTACAGAAAACATTGGCATCAGAGTAAATGGATGCATGTTTTTGCAATGTGCGAGGAAACTGGCGAACTCAGAGAAAACTACGCAGGCTTGGGAGAACATGCAAACTCTACACAGGAAGGCCGGAGCCGGAATCGATCCCACAACCTCTGCATTGTGAGACCATCGTGCTCACAAGTCGCCCACCGTGGCGGCCGTCCATTATGAATGCCATCCCACCATCCATTATCTGTACGGCTTCTCCTCACAAGGGTTGCGGGGGGTGCTGGAGCCTATCCCAGCTATCTTGGGGCAGTAGGTGGGGTACACCCTAAACTGGTTGCCAGCCAATCGCAGGTCACACAAAGACAAACAACCATCCGCGCTCACACTCACACCAATTTAGGGTGTCCAAACAACCTGCCATGCATGTGTTTGGAATGTGGGAGGAAACCGGAGAACCCACGCAGGCGTGTGGGAAACATGCAAACTCCAAACAGGAAAGCCGGAATCAATCCCGCGACCTCTGCATTGTGAGACCATCGTGCTAACAAGTCGCCCACCATGCATCCCTGCTAAATAAATGATTAATTTTTACATTTTAGTATTTGTAAGCGATCTTGTGTTCATGACAGCATTTTCAACAGTGTGGGTGTTTGTATGAAAGCATTTCACTCGTGTATGGGCATGAGCATGTTTCAGTTGTATTTATGAATAACAATAATTTCACAATTGTGCCTGAGCGCCTTTCACTGGTGTGTATGAGAATGTTTCACCTATGTGTATGAGCGCATTTGACGAGTGTATGAGCAACAACTATTTCACTAGTGTGTATGAGAGCGTTTCACTCGTATGTATGATAGCGTTTCATAAGTATGCATGAGCAACAACAATTTCACTGGTGTGTAAGAGTGCATTTCAGAAGTGTGAAGCGATTCCTGACTTTTGTCCCCAACGGCACCTCATACTCCCCATCTCCCGCTCACTTCTCCTGACCCCATGAGCCATCCCCGTTGCTACTACATGGAGATTTGATGTGTTTTTTTGTTTTTTTTGTTATTAGCTTCTTCAACATCTCTTCTGATTCTCATCTCTTCTCTGGCGCTCGTCTCCGCCTGTCTGATTTGAAGTCGACCTCAGAATTTGCACTATTTTGACATGACTTCTGTGGTAATCACTACTGACATATTGTGTCATTTGCTCAATAATACATTAAAATTATAATAAATAATTAAAATGGGTCCGGTGCCGAGCTCTGGCTTCATATCTTTAAAAGTGGTCTTCTCAAATCTGTTACTAATGGCCTCTAAATCAGTTGTGGTAGAGAAGGGGCAAATTAGACCTTATGGCATCTTAATTTGGTCAAGTCTTGTACCCATTTTCAAGGCCAGCGACTATTGCTTTAGCTATATACAAGAAAAGGATTACTCTGAATATACACAACAACAAATCCCAGATGTCCAACCCAAATGTTGTTTCAAAATAATCCAGTTCAGATGATAAACAAATGTATTGGTATGTTGAGGTCATTATTTCAAATCAAAATATACACTTCTTTTTCAGACAATGGGGAGGATCGAAGAAGTGGAAAAGTTGCAGGAGTAACTTCAAAACAATGCAAAGAGACAGAATCTGGAAGAATGTCAAGTTTGTCCATGTTTATATTTCTGGAATTTAGTGGGCGTGCATCTCGAAATGTTTGGGCATGGTTCGGGCTGCCAGACAAGACTTTCACTGCGAGCGCTGGACCACTGGATGCTGCGGCAAACAGCGGACTTCTTGCAGCTATTTATTACCAACAAGCTACTCCTGCACATCAATGATGCGGATGGCACAGACTGCTTTGCAGACAATTATTTTGAGGCAAAACCAAGAGGTCTGTAAGCACTCTGAAAACAAAGTAAAATATTTGACACCCACGGCAAAAAAAGCCATGCTACAGCATAGGGCTGGGCGATAAACCGAAAATTTACCGTTACCGAAATTTATTACAATGACCGAAATCATTTTGCCCATGTCGGTAAATTCGATGAATAAAAAAAGAAAAGCCTTTTGTCTGCGGCAATGTTCATGCCCCTTTAAGACCGCTACAGCGCCTCTAGTCATGTGACTCCACCCGTCTGTCGCTCTCGTTGCTGGCGATTCAAATCCAGAAGCTTTCTCACCACCCACAACACAACCATGCTGTGCTGAAAGTTCAAAGTGAGAAGCAAGGTTCGACAAGTGACAACAGCCCATGAACGGAGGCGACACCATACGAGAGAACGTCTCAGAGGTGGACGCGATAGCTTAGCACATAGCTAAAGATAAAGCTCCTCTAGTTACGTGGCGCGCACAGGATTTAAACGCTTCATGAAAGCCGTATTTCCCGATATGGACTACATCGGGCCGGGAGCTTAGACATGTCAAGCATTTTGCATCTACATCCGACTTGTGGTCGGGTCGCAACATGGATCCCTGATTGAGCCTAACTGTGCATTCCATAGATGACAAGTGGCGACTGCGCAGCAGAGTACTCGAGACGGCACATTTTCCCCGATAATACCCACTTGTTTATTTGGCTTGCATTGACATTTTCTTTCATTTTATTTCGCGTTTTTTTATTTGCCATTATTTACATCATGAGAGCATCTTGGCGCAATCTATTTGCAGAAAAAGATTTCGCAAGAGGTACCCTTTTTCTTTGTGACATTGTTCAAGTCATGCAAAGCAAGCTCAGGGTTCGCGGTTAACCGCTTCCCGATTGCCCGGGGCAAGTGAAATTTGGCCACGGGCAAGGTAAAATTATGGGCAACTTGCCCGACCGGGCAAGCATTTTTTAAAGCAGCCAAATATCTTTAATTTTGACGAAAACGGTGGTGTGATCTGTTTGTGTGCACTGTATGGTGATGGTTTAACCCAGACAACCCCTTATGTTTTGGTATGGTCCATTGGCCTTATCGGGGGCAATGGGCGGGCGCTACGGGGATCAGTTAGTTCAGTGAATGTCGAGTTAAAGTGGACGTCAATAAATCCCGCAGTATTGGAACTCGCTGTCGTAGCATCCTCATTTGAAGTTTGAAAAACACAACAAAAACCTACGATATTTTGGCCGAAAATTGGCGACGAGTTCGTTCAAATCCGAACATTTCGGATTCCTCTGACATGACTAAAATAGCTCGAATATTTTTAAGTAGACAATTCAGTTGTGAGTAAGGAAGGGAGTAATATTTGATTATTGGCTGTTAATTCATTAGCTCCATGATGTGACCTGACATAGTGTCAGTGACTGTGTTCTGTTTATGCTATGAAACTTATGGAGGCAGCACCACAGGCACTGGTCTTAAAGGAATACACAAATTTGCCACACTCATAATTTACTCATGTGATTCCTCAATTAATACGCTCTCCTGGACTTAAAATTGATCATCTGGATTGCTGTAATATCATTTTCCCAATTTAACATGCAGATTTGTTAATTATTAAAACTACAATTAACATTTTCAATAACTGCACAGGATGATACATTTGCTCTTGTGAGTAGGGTTTCATGGTTGACGATGAAAACAAGATTAATTTATGCTTATCAGATTATATGTTTATTTACATTTGTGGCGCACATTTTACAACCATAAACATTTTATTCTTAGAGAAAAAAAATTGTCACTTGCCCAAGTCGGGCAAGTAATTTGGCCACTCGGGCAAGGCAAATTTTAGTGGCACTTGCCCTATGGGCAAGCAGTTTTTAAAGTTAACCGCGAACCCTGCAAGCTATTTGGAATGTTCATACAAATGATTTTTGTACTTTTATTTTTCATTGAAAGTAAAGTGTACCAGTTGGTCAATAAAAAAAACAGTCAATATGCAATTCCTGCATTTATTTTGATTTTAGTCCACGTGGGAATTTATTGTGCATTTATCGTTATCGAGGTAAAATTGCTCGATTTCTCGCGATATTGATTTGAGGTCATATCGCCCAGCCCTTCTACAGCATGTATACAGTGTGAGACGTGTTGTGTTCACTTGCTCCAAGGCAATTGTTTTTAAGTGTATACCACATACCCAACGAATTGTGTAATTTGTATGGCGGGGTGTACACATGCGTTGCAAAAACACATGCACACACTGTCACTCACGCACTTCCGTATATAGTTTATTTCAGCACCTTTTGTCATGCTGTTTTTATTTTATAGAAGGAAAGCATTATTTTGATGTCTGAGCTGTCACGAAAGAAAAAATAGAACTGTTGAAGTCAAGTCAAGCTTGTGCTTGAAATGTTTGTTCTTAGTTTCTCAGTTTTTCGTGAGCAATGGGAATTCAGTTATATTCAAACGCTGTCAGGTAAAGGCTCCATATTTTTATAGCATTATAGCACACTATTCTGTGGGCGCTAGAATTGAAGGGTTTGCGTTAGTAAAAATAGGTGGGATTAAATGAGCTGAAGTGTATCTCTTGAGTGCTCCTTAAATATTTGCCTGTGTTGGTATATTTTATTTTGGTCGTGTCATGTTTATTCTTACGCTGAACGAGACATGAGGTGTTCGAAAAAAATAAATGATTTTTTTTTTCCCGGTCAAAACTACCAATGGTGTCTGGTTTTTTTACCTCCGTGAAATGTACGAGTTATCACTTTGACGCACATGATGTCACGTGGCTGGAGGACTGGAAACTTGCACGAACAACATTTACGTTGAAATGTAACAATGACACATATATCGACATCTAACAAACATGCATGGGCATCTAACATTGACACTTACATTGACGTCTATAACATAAACCATTACAATCACATCTAACAAACACGGACATCTAACAGACACATCGACATCCATCATAAACATTTACATAGACATCGACATCTAACCAACCTTTACATAGACATCTTACACACATCGACATCTAACAAACATTTACATAGACATCTAACATAAACACATCTAATATAGACACATAGATTGACATCTAACATCGACACATTGAGATCTAACATAGACATACATTGACATCTAACAAAGACTGTTACATCGACAACTAACATCGACACAAGGCTTTGTCAAATGACACGTCATGACGACATATACAGAGACACAAGGCACAACAGCATATTTTTGGTACAAATTGAACCCGATATGTTAGCTACCTCGTTCGACTTAAAGGGTTAGCGAACTTGTTATGGTGGTTGAGGCGTGGTGGCTACCCAGCTCGTGTAGTGTATATTAAACTTAAGTTAATAATTTATGACCAGTAAACACGGATGTTGTAACGCAAAACAATGTTCAAATGTTAGTTTTTTTTCAACACATTTCATGAGAAAAAGCTCTACTTGTCTGTGAGAAATGTATGTTGTAGACCCATTATATAACACAATATTACACAATTTTACATTGGAATTTCATTTAATAAAACATTGACAATTATCTTTACAAACACTGTGTATGATTCATCTTTTCATTTGTTGTTCAATGAGCAAAACAGTGGCGATCAAAACAGTGCAAATTAAATGACATTTTATAGGTATCTGGCTGCAATACAGTGAACCCTCGCTACTTCGCGGTTCACCTTTCGCGGGTTCAGTGCTTCGCGGGTCTAAAAAATATTCGGGGGCATTGTAGTTTCGCCGAGCGGCACGACGGGGCGCTGGAGTGGTTAGACGGCCGGCGTGCGCCGAAGAAGAACGTGGGCGAAGAGGAGAGTGGACAAAGAAGAGCACGTTCCCCCGGGCACGATTTGGGGCGACGTTTCGCGCGGTTCGGACCGTACCAGAGCTCCGGCCAGCGTGCGTGGCAGTTAAGCCGAAGAGGAACAACTTCCGCCCGGGCACTAGCGGGGCGACATTTCGCTCCGTTCGGGACCGTGCGAGAGCTCCGGAGGAGACCGGCCGGCGTGCGTGGTTGTTAAGCCGAAGAGGAACACCTTCCGCCCGGGCATGAGCGGAGCGCGAGGCTGTCAGTTATGAATGAATAAATGAATAAATAAATGAAGAATGCCAGGGCACACCGGACGGCGTACCAGCAGGTAAAAGTCGAAGTAATTAAATAAATACAAAAAGAAGTAATTGAATAAATACAAAAATAATGGCTGGGGAATAAAAAAATGTTTTAATAATTTTTTTTTTTGTTATAACATGAATTTCACCCTCTCTCTCTCTACCCGTATATATATATATATATATATATATATATATATATATATATATATTATTTTATTTATTTATTTTTTTAAGCATTTTTGAAGGTGCGCCGCTACTTCGCACTTTTTTTTTTTAAGCATTTTTGAAGGTGCGCCGCTACTTCGCGGATTTTCAGTTTTCGCGGGTGGTCTCGGTCCCCATTAACCGCGATAACCGAGGGTTCACTGTAGTAAGTTACATTCTAATTTACATTTACAGGTAATGGAAATGACTACTGGTAACCTCAATTTAACTGTATTTCAGTCAGAATGCCTCAAACATCATAAAAAAATAAAACGTTGAGTATTATTTCTCCTTCAAAATGTCAGAAGAAATACTCTATAATGGCCTGACGACATCAACATAGTTTATAGTATATAGCAGGGGTGGGAAAACTTTTTTATTGGCGGGCCACAATGGGTTCTAAAATTTGACAGAGGGGCTGGACCAGGAGCAGATGGATGGAGTGTTTTGGTAACCTCATCTCATCTGAGAAAAAAAATACATTTAATTTTAAATGAAAGTGAACAAAAGCTTGTCTTTGAAAAACCACACTATTTTGAAAATAAAACATTAACAAGGTTTATTTTTTTTTTTTTCAAATTCGGCGGGCCGGATTAAAACGTTTAACGGGCCGCATGTGGCCCCCAGGCCGTAGTTTTCTCACGACGGTATATAGCATAGCGGCATAGGTTCCCTCGTCAACATCAAGTGAGTTACCCTCTTACCAAGACCAAAATACGGGGCTCCCCATCTCCCGGTCACTTCTCCAGACCCCAACAGTCACCCTCGTTGCGAGAACTTTAAGATTCGATGTTTATTTTTTTTCGCTTCTTCAACTTCATGTCTGATTCTTTTCTCTTCTCTGGCTCCAGGATTCCGCTGTCAATCAGATGACGATTGAGGCGGGACTTCCGGTTCAAAGTCACCCTCAGAGTTTGCAACCATTTGAGATGGCTTCTGTGGTAATAACAACTGTCATAGGTGCAATTTGCTCTATAAAGCATTAAAAAAAAAAAATAATAATAAATTACAAAAAATAGTCAAGTACAGCACTCGTCTCATAAACTAGGTAAGAATTTAGCGTTACTAACGTTGCTACACTATAAAGAGTGTTTTACTGACTAGCTAAACCCAGTTTTGGTTTAGCTGTTATAAAAGTTTGGTTTTTTAGTGCTGTAAATGCATTTTCAGCTCGCGCTGTACACATTTGCTATGAGAGGCATTATCTCATAAGGGAAATATTGGACAATCAAATTAATGACTGCCCAGGCATCAGGATGTCTTTTTACACTATATAAAGGAGGAAATTTACATTGGAAACGTTTAGTTTAGCTGTTAATGAAGTTTCGTTTTTTTTAGTGCTGAAAATTCATTGTCTGCTGGCGCTGTACACTTTTTCTAAGTGTTGCAATATCTCATGAAGGAAATACTGGACAATCAAATTAATGACTTTCCAGGCTTCAGGATGCCTTTCTACACTATATAAAGGTGGAAATTTACATTGGAAACGTTTGGTTTAGCTGTTATAAAAGTTTGGTTTTTTAGTGCTGTAAATGCATTTTCAGCTCGCGCTGTACACATTTGCTATGAGAGGCATTATCTCATAAGGGAAATATTGGACAATCAAATTAATGACTGCCCAGGCTTCAGGATGTCTTTTTACACTATATAAAGGTGGAAATTTACATTGGAAACGTTTGGTTTAGCTGTTATAAAAGTTTGGTTTTTTTAGTGCTGAAAATGCATTTTCAGCTCGCACTGTACACATTTGCTATGTGAGGCATTATCTCATAAGGGAAATACTGGACAATCAAATTAATGACTGCCCAGGCTTCAGGATGTCTTTTTACACTATATAAAGGTGGAATTTACATTGGAAACGTTTGGTTTAGCTGTTATAAAAGTTTGTTTTTTTGTGCTGAAAATGCATTTTCAGCTCGCACTGTACACATTTGCTATGTGAGGCATTATCTCATGAAGGAAATACTGGACAATCAAATTAATGACTTTCCAGGCTTCAGGATGCCTTTTTACACTATATAAAGGTGGAAATTTACATTGGAAACGTTTGGTTTAGCTGTTATAAAAGTTTGGTTTTTTAGTGCTGTAAATGCATTTTCAGCTCGCGCTGTACACATTTGCTATGAGAGGCATTATCTCAAAAGGGAAATATTGGACAATCAAATTAATGACTGCCCAGGCTTCAGGATGTCTTTTTACACTATATAAAGGTGGAATTTACATTGGAAACGTTTGGTTTAGCTGTTATAAAAGTTTGGTTTTTTAGTGCTGAAAATGCATTTTCAGCTCGCACTGTACACATTTGCTATGTGAGGCATTATCTCATGAAGGAAATACTGGACAATCAAATTAATGACTTTCCAGGCTTCAGGATGCCTTTTTACACTATATAAAGGTGGAAATTTACATTGGAAACGTTTGGTTTAGCTGTTATAAAAGTTTGGTTTTTTAGTGCTGTAAATGCATTTTCAGCTCGCGCTGTACACATTTGCTATGAGAGGCATTATCTCATAAAGGAAATATTGGACAATCGAATTAATGACTGCCCAGGCTTCAGGATGTCTTTTTACACTATATAAAGGTGGAAATTTACATTGGAAACGTTTGGTTTAGCTGTTATAAAAGTTTGGTTTTTTAGTGCTGAAAATGCATTTTCAGCTCGCACTGTACACATTTGCTATGTGAGGCATTATCTCATAAGGGAAATACTGGACAATCAAATTAATGACTTCCCAGGCTTTCAGGATGCCTTTTTACACTCTATAAATGTGTAAATTTACATTGGAAACGTTTGGTTTAGCTGTTAATGAAGTTTCGTTTTTTTAGTGCTGAAAATTCATTGTCTGCTGGCGCTGTACACCTTTTCTAAGTGTTGCAATATCTCATGAAGGAAATACTGGACAATCAAATTAATGACTTTCCAGGCTTCAAGATGCCTTTCTACACTATATAAAGGTGGAAATTTACATTGGAAACGTTTGGTTTAGCTGTTATAAAAGTTTGGGTTTTTAGTCCTGTAAATGCATTTTCAGCTCGCGCTGTACACATTTGCTATGAGAGGCATTATCTCATAAGCGAAATATTGGACAATCAAATTAATGACTGCCCAGGCTTCAGGATGTCTTTTTACACTATATAAAGGTGGAAATTTACATTGGAAACGTTTAGTTTAGCTGTTATAAAAGTTTGTTTTTTTAGTGCTGTAAATGCATTTTCAGCTCGCGCTGTACACATTTGCTATGTGAGGCATTATCTCATAAGGGAAATACTGGACAATCAAATTAATGACTGCCCAGGCTTCAGGATGTCTTTTTACACTATATAAAGGTGGAAATTTACATTGGAAACGTTTGGTTTAGCTGTTATAAAAGTTTGTTTTTTTAGTGCTGAAAATGCATTTTCAGCTCGCACTGTACACATTTGCTATGTGAGGCATTATCTCAAAAGGGAAATACTGGACAATCAAATTAATTACTTCCCAGGCTTCAGGATGCCTTTTTACACTCTATAAATGTGGAAATTTACATTGGAAACGTTTGGTTTAGCTGTTAATGAAGTTTCGTTTTTTTAGTGCTGAAAATTCATTGTCTGCTGGCGCTGTACACTTTTTCTAAGTGTTGCAATATCTCATGAAGGAAATACTGGACAATCAAATTAATGACTTTCCAGGCTTCAGGATGCCTTTCTACACTATATAAAGGTGGAAATTTACATTGGAAACGTTTGGTTTAGCTGTTATAAAAGTTTGGTTTTTTAGTGCTGTAAATGCATTTTCAGCTCGCGCTGTACACATTTGCTATGAGAGGCATTATCTCATAAGGGAAATATTGGACAATCAAATTAATGACTGCCCAGGCTTCAGGATGTCTTTTTACACTATATAAAGGTGGAAATTTACATTGGAAACGTTTGGTTTAGCTGTTATAAAAGTTTGGTTTTTTAGTGCTGTAAATGCATTTTCAGCTCGCGCTGTACACATTTGCTATGAGAGGCATTATCTCATAAGGGAAATATTGGACAATCAAATTAATGACTGCCCAGGCTTCAGGATGTCTTTTTACACTATATAAAGGTGGAAATTTACATTGGAAACGTTTAGTTTAGCTGTTAATGAAGTTTCGTTTTTTTAGTGCTGAAAATTCATTGTCTGCTGGCGCTGTACACTTTTTCTAAGTGTTGCAATATCTCATGAAGGAAATACTGGACAATCAAATTAATGACTTTCCAGGCTTCAGGATGCCTTTCTACACTATATAAAGGTAGAAATTTACATTGGAAACGTTTGGTTTAGCTGTTATAAAAGTTTGGTTTTTTAGTGCTGTAAATGCATTTTCAGCTCGCGCTGTACACATTTGCTATGAGAGGCATTATCTCATAAGGGAAATATTGGACAATCAAATTAATGACTGCCCAGGCTTCAGGATGTCTTTTTACACTATATAAAGGTGGAAATTTACATTGGAAACGTTTGGTTTAGCTGTTATAAAAGTTTGGTTTTTTAGTGCTGTAAATGCATTTTCAGCTCGCGCTGTACACATTTGCTATGAGAGGCATTATCTCATAAGGGAAATATTGGACAATCAAATTAATGGCTGCCCAGGCTTCAGGATGTCTTTTTACACTATATAAAGGTGGAAATTTACATTGGAAACGTTTAGTTTAGCTGTTAATGAAGTTTCGGTTTTTTAGTGCTGAAAATTCATTGTCTCCTGGCGCTGTACACTTTTTCTAAGTGTTGCAATATCTCATGAAGGAAATACTGGACAATCAAATTAATGACTTTCCAGGCTTCAGGATGCCTTTCTACACTGTATAAAGGTGGAAATTTACATTGGAAACGTTTGGTTTAGCTGTTATAAAAGTTTGGTTTTTTAGTGCTGTAAATGCATTTTCAGCTCGCGCTGTACACATTTGCTATGAGAGGCATTATCTCAAAAGGGAAATATTGGACAATCAAATTAATGACTGCCCAGGCTTCAGGATGTCTTTTTACACTATATAAAGGTGGAATTTACATTGGAAACGTTTGGTTTAGCTGTTATAAAAGTTTGGTTTTTTAGTGCTGAAAATGCATTTTCAGCTCGCACTGTACACATTTGCTATGTGAGGCATTATCTCATGAAGGAAATACTGGACAATCAAATTAATGACTTTCCAGGCTTCAGGATGCCTTTTTACACTATATAAAGGTGGAAATTTACATTGGAAACGTTTGGTTTAGCTGTTATAAAAGTTTGGTTTTTTAGTGCTGTAAATGCATTTTCAGCTCGCGCTGTACACATTTGCAATGAGAGGCATTATCTCATAAAGGAAATATTGGACAATCGAATTAATGACTGCCCAGGCTTCAGGATGTCTTTTTACACTATATAAAGGTGGAAATTTACATTGGAAACGTTTGGTTTAGCTGTTATAAAAGTTTGGTTTTTTAGTGCTGAAAATGCATTTTCAGCTCGCACTGTACACATTTGCTATGTGAGGCATTATCTCATAAGGGAAATACTGGACAATCAAATTAATGACTTCCGGGGCTTTCAGGATGCCTTTTTACACTCTATAAATGTGGAAATTTACATTGGAAACGTTTGGTTTAGCTGTTAATGAAGTTTCGTTTTTTTAGTGCTGAAAATTCATTGTCTGCTGGCGCTGTACACCTTTTCTAAGTGTTGCAATATCTCATGAAGGAAATACTGGACAATCAAATTAATGACTTTCCAGGCTTCAAGATGCCTTTCTACACTATATAAAGGTGGAAATTTACATTGGAAACGTTTGGTTTAGCTGTTATAAAAGTTTGGGTTTTTAGTCCTGTAAATGCATTTTCAGCTCGCGCTGTACACATTTGCTATGAGAGGCATTATCTCATAAGCGAAATATTGGACAATCAAATTAATGACTGCCCAGGCTTCAGGATGTCTTTTTACACTATATAAAGGTGGAAATTTACATTGGAAACGTTTAGTTTAGCTGTTATAAAAGTTTGTTTTTTTAGTGCTGTAAATGCATTTTCAGCTCGCGCTGTACACATTTGCTATGTGAGGCATTATCTCATAAGGGAAATACTGGACAATCAAATTAATGACTGCCCAGGCTTCAGGATGTCTTTTTACACTATATAAAGGTGGAAATTTACATTGGAAACGTTTGGTTTAGCTGTTATAAAAGTTTGGTTTTTTAGTGCTGAAAATGCATTTTCAGCTCGCACTGTACACATTTGCTATGTGAGGCATTATCTCATAAGGGAAATACTGGACAATCAAATTAATGACTTCCCAGGCTTCAGGATGCCTTTTTACACTCTATAAATGTGGAAATTTACATTGGAAACGTTTGGTTTAGCTGTTAATGAAGTTTCGTTTTTTTTGTGCTGAAAATTCATTGTCTGCTGGCGCTGTACACTTTTTCTAAGTGTTGCAATATCTCATGAAGGAAATACTGGACAATCAAATTAATGACTTTCCAGGCTTCAGGATGCCTTTCTACACTATATAAAGGTGGAAATTTACATTGGAAACGTTTGGTTTAGCTGTTATAAAAGTTTGGTTTTTTAGTGCTGTAAATGCATTTTCAGCTCGCGCTGTACACATTTGCTATGAGAGGCATTATCTCATAAGGGAAATATTGGACAATCAAATTAATGACTGCCCAGGCTTCAGGATGTCTTTTTACACTATATAAAGGTGGAAATTTACATTGGAAACGTTTAGTTCAGCTGTTAATGAAGTTTCGTTTTTTTAGTGCTGAAAATTCATTGTCTGCTGGCGCTGTACACTTTTTCTAAGTGTTGCAATATCTCATGAAGGAAATACTGGACAATCAAATTAATGACTTTCCAGGCTTCAGGATGCCTTTCTACACTATATAAAGGTGGAAATGTACATTGGAAACGTTTGGTTTAGCTGTTATAAAAGTTTGTTTTTTTAGTGCTGTAAATGCATTTTCAGCTCGCGCTGTACACATTTGCTATGAGAGGCATTATCTCATAAGGGAAATATTGGACAATCAAATTAATGACTGCCCAGGCTCCAGGATGTCTTTTTACACTATATAAAGGTGGAAATTTACATTGGAAACGTTTGGTTTAGTTGTTATAAAAGTTTGGTTTTTTTCGTGCTGAAAATGCATTTTCAGCTCGCACTGTACACATTTGCTATGTGAGGCATTATCTCATAAGGGAAATACTGGACAATCAAATTAATGACTGCCCAGGCTTCAGGATGTCTTTTTACACTATATAAAGGTGGAAATTTACATTGGAAACGTTTGGTTTAGCTGTTATAAAAGTTTGGTTTTTTAGTGCTGAAAATGCATTTTCAGCTCGCACTGTACACATTTGCAATGTGAGGCATTATCTCATAAGGGAAATACTGGACAATCAAATTAATGACTTCCCAGGCTTCAGGATGCCTTTTTACACTCTATAAATGTGGAAATTTAAATTGGAAACGTTTGGTTTAGCTGTTAATGAAGTTTCGTTTTTTTAGTGCTGAAAATTCATTGTCTGCTGGCGCTGTACACTTTTTCTAAGTGTTGCAATATCTCATGAAGGAAATACTGGACAATCAAATTAATGACTTTCCAGGCTTCAGGATGCCTTTCTACACTATATAAAGGTGGAAATTTACATTGGAAACGTTTGGTTTAGCTGTTATAAAAGTTTGTTTTTTTAGTGCTGTAAATGCATTTTCAGCTCGCGCTGTACACATTTGCTATGAGAGGCATTATCTCATAAGGGAAATATTGGACAATCAAATTAATGGCTGCCCAGGCTTCAGGATGTCTTTTTACACTATATAAAGGTGGAAATTTACATTGGAAACGTTTAGTTTAGCTGTTATAAAAGTTTGTTTTTTTAGTGCTGTAAATGCATTTTCAGCTCGCGCTGTACACATTTGCTATGTGAGGCATTATCTCATAAGGGAAATACTGGACAATCAAATTAATGACTGCCCAGGCTTCAGGATGTCTTTTTACACTATATAAAGGTGGAAATTTACATTGGAAACGTTTGGTTTAGCTGTTATAAAAGTTTGGTTTTTTAGTGCTGTAAATGCATTTTCAGCTCGCGCTGTACACATTTGCTATGAGAGGCATTATCTCATAAGGGAAATATTGGACAATCAAATTAATGGCTGCCCAGGCTTCAGGATGTCTTTTTACACTATATAAAGGTGGAAATTTACATTGGAAACGTTTAGTTTAGCTGTTAATGAAGTTTCGGTTTTTTAGTGCTGAAAATTCATTGTCTCCTGGCGCTGTACACTTTTTCTAAGTGTTGCAATTACTTATGAAGGAAATACTGGACAATCAAATTAATGACTTTCCAGGCTTCAGGATGCCTTTCTACACTATATAAAGGTGGAAATTTACATTGGAAACGTTTGGTTTAGCTGTTATAAAAGTTTGGTTTTTTAGTGCTGTAAATGCATTTTCAGCTCGCGCTGTACACATTTGCTATGAGAGGCATTATCTCATAAGGGAAATATTGGACAATCAAATTAATGACTGCCCAGGCTTCAGGATGTCTTTTTACACTATATAAAGGTGGAATTTACATTGGAAACGTTTGGTTTAGCTGTTATAAAAGTTTGGTTTTTTAGTGCTGAAAATGCATTTTCAGCTCGCACTGTACACATTTGCTATGTGAGGCATTATCTCATGAAGGAAATACTGGACAATCAAATTAATGACTTTCCAGGCTTCAGGATGCCTTTTTACACTATATAAAGGTGAAAATTTACATTGGAAACGTTTGGTTTAGCTGTTATAAAAGTTTGGTTTTTTAGTGCTGTTAATGCATTTTCAGCTCGCGCTGTACACATTTGCTATGAGAGGCATTATCTCATAAAGGAAATATTGGACAATCGAATTAATGACTGCCCAGGCTTCAGGATGTCTTTTTACACTATATAAAGGTGGAAATTTACATTGGAAACGTTTGGTTTAGCTGTTATAAAAGTTTGGTTTTTTAGTGCTGAAAATGCATTTTCAGCTCGCACTGTACACATTTGCTATGTGAGGCATTATCTCATAAGGGAAATACTGGACAATCAAATTAATGACTTCCCAGGCTTCAGGATGCCTTTTTACACTCTATAAATGTGGAAATTTACATTGGAAACGTTTGGTTTAGCTGTTAATGAAGTTTCGTTTTTTAGTGCTGAAAATTCATTGTCTGCTGGCGCTGTACACCTTTTCTAAGTGTTGCAATATCTCATGAAGGAAATACTGGACAATCAAATTAATGACTTTCCAGGCTTCAAGATGCCTTTCTACACTATATAAAGGTGGAAATTTACATTGGAAACGTTTGGTTTAGCTGTTATAAAAGTTTGGGTTTTTAGTCCCGTAAATGCATTTTCAGCTCGCGCTGTACACATTTGCTATGAGAGGCATTATCTCATAAGGGAAATATTGGACAATCAAATTAATGACTGCCCAGGCTTCAGGATGTCTTTTTACACTATATAAAGGTGGAAATTTACATTGGAAACGTTTAGTTTAGCTGTTATAAAAGTTTGTTTTTTTAGTGCTGTAAATGCATTTTCAGCTCGCACTGTACACATTTGCTATGTGAGGCATTATCTCATAAGGGAAATACTGGACAATCAAATTAATGACTTCCCAGGCTTCAGGATGCCTTTTTACACTCTATAAATGTGGAAATTTACATTGGAAACGTTTGGTTTAGCTGTTAATGAAGTTTCGTTTTTTTAGTGCTGAAAATTCATTGTCTGCTGGCGCTGTACACTTTTTCTAAGTGTTGCAATATCTCATGAAGGAAATACTGGACAATCAAATTAATCACTTTCCAGGCTTCAGGATGCCTTTCTACACTATATAAAGGTGGAAATTTACATTGGAAACGTTTGGTTTAGCTGTTATAAAAGTTTGGTTTTTTAGTGCTGTAAATGCATTTTCAGCTCGCGCTGTACACATTTGCTATGTGAGGCATTATCTCATAAGGGAAATACTGGACAATCAAATTAATGACTTCCCAGGCTTCAGGATGCCTTTTTACACTCTATAAATGTGGAAATTTACATTGGAAACGTTTGGTTTAGCTGTTAATGAAGTTTCGTTTTTTTAGTGCTGAAAATTCATTGTCTGCTGGCGCTGTACACTTTTTCTAAGTTTTGCAATATCTCATGTAGGAAATACTGGACAATCAAATTAATGACTTTCCAGGCTTCAGGATGCCTTTCTACACTATATAAAGGTGGAAATTTACATTGGAAACGTTTGGTTTAGCTGTTATAAAAGTTTGGGTTTTTAGTGCTGTAAATGCATTTTCAGCTCGCGCTGTACACATTTGCTATGAGAGGCATTATCTCATAAGGGAAATATTGGACAATCAAATTAATGACTGCCCAGGCTTCAGGATGTCTTTTTACACTATATAAAGGTGGAAATTTACATTGGAAACGTTTAGTTTAGCTGTTAATGAAGTTTCGTTTTTTTAGTGCTGAAAATTCATTGTCTACTGGCGCTGTACACTTTTTCTAAGTGTTGCAATATCTCATGAAGGAAATACTGGACAATCAAATTAATGACTTTCCAGGCTTCAGGATGCCTTTCTACACTATATAAAGGTGGAAATTTACATTGGAAACGTTTGGTTTAGCTGTTATAAAAGTTTGTTTTTTTAGTGCTGTAAATGCATTTTCAGCTCGCGCTGTACACATTTGCTATGTGAGGCATTATCTCATAAGGGAAATACTGGACAATCAAATTAATGACTGCCCAGGCTTCAGGATGTCTTTTTACACTATATAAAGGTGGAAATTTACATTGGAAACGTTTGGTTTAGCTGTTATAAAAGTTTGGTTTTTTTAGTGCTGAAAATTCATTGTCTGCTGGCGCTGTACACTTTTTCTAAGTGTTGCAATATCTCATGAAGGAAATACTGGACAATCAAATTAATGACTTTCCAGGCTCCAGGATGCCTTTCTACACTATATAAAGGTGGAAATTTACATTGGAAACGTTTGGTTTAGCTGTTATAAAAGTTTGGTTTTTTAGTGCTGTAAATGCATTTTCAGCTCGCGCTGTACACATTTGCTATGAGAGGCATTATCTCATAAGGGAAATATTGGACAATCAAATTAATGACTGCCCAGGCTTCAGGATGTCTTTTTACACTATATAAAGGTGGAAATTTACATTGGAAACGTTTAGTTTAGCTGTTAATGAAGTTTCGTTTTTTTAGTGCTGAAAATTCATTGTCTACTGGCGCTGTACACTTTTTCTAAGTGTTGCAATATCTCATGAAGGAAATACTGGACAATCAAATTAATGACTTTCCAGGCTTCAGGATGCCTTTCTACACTATATAAAGGTGGAAATTTACATTGGAAACGTTTGGTTTAGCTGTTATAAAAGTTTGGTTTTTTAGTGCTGTAAATGCATTTTCAGCTCGCGCTGTACACATTTGCTATGAGAGGCATTATCTCATAAGGGAAATATTGGACAATCAAATTAATGACTGCCCAGGCTTCAGGATGTCTTTTTACACTATATAAAGGTGGAAATTTACATTGGAAACGTTTGGTTTAGCTGTTATAAAAGTTTGGTTTTTTAGTGCTGAAAATGCATTTTCAGCTTGCACTGTACACATTTGCTATGTGAGGCATTATCTCATAAGGGAAATACTGGACAATCAAATTAATGACTTCCCAGGCTTCAGGATGCATTTTTACACTCTATAAATGTGGAAATTTACATTGGAAACGTTTGGTTTAGCTGTTAATGAAGTTTCGTTTTTTTAGTGCTGAAAATTCATTGTCTGCTGGCGCTGTACACCTTTTCTAAGTGTTGCAATATCTCATGAAGGAAATACTGGACAATCAAATTAATGACTTTCCAGGCTTCAGGATGCCTTTCTACACTATATAAAGGTGGAAATTTACATTGGAAACGTTTGGTTTAGCTGTTATAAAAGTTTGGGTTTTTAGTGCTGTAAATGCATTTTCAGCTCGCGCTGTACACATTTGCTATGAGAGGCATTATCTCATAAGGGAAATATTGGACAATCAAATTAATGACTGCCCAGGCTTCAGGATGTCTTTTTACACTATATAAAGGTGGAAATTTACATTGGAAACGTTTAGTTTAGCTGTTATAAAAGTTTGTTTTTTTAGTGCTGTAAATGCATTTTCAGCTCGCGCTGTACACATTTGCTATGAGAGGCATTATCTCATAAGGGAAATATTGGACAATCAAATTAATGACTGCCCAGGCTTCAGGATGTCTTTTTACACTATATAAAGGTGGAAATTTACATTGGAAACGTTTAGTTTAGCTGTTATAAAAGTTTGTTTTTTTAGTGCTGAAAATGCATTTTCAGCTCGCACTGTACACATTTGCTATGTGAGGCATTATCTCATAAGGGAAATACTGGACAATCAAATTAATGACTTCCCAGGCTTCAGGATGCCTTTTTACACTCTATAAATGTGGAAATTTACATTGGAAACGTTTGGTTTAGCTGTTAATGAAGTTTCGTTTTTTTAGTGCTGAAAATTCATTGTCTGCTGGCGCTGTACACTTTTTCTAAGTGTTGCAATATCTCATGAAGGAAATACTGGACAATCAAATTAATGACTTTCCAGGCTTCAGGATGCCTTTCTACACTATATAAAGGTGGAAATTTACATTGGAAACGTTTGGTTTAGCTGTTATAAAAGTTTGGTTTTTTAGTGCTGTAAATGCATTTTCAGCTCGCGCTGTACACATTTGCTATGAGAGGCATTATCTCATAAGGGAAATATTGGACAATCAAATTAATGACTGCCCAGGCTTCAGGATGTCTTTTTACACTATATAAAGGTGGAAATTTACATTGGAAACGTTTAGTTTAGCTGTTATAAAAGTTTGTTTTTTTAGTGCTGTAAATGCATTTTCAGCTCGCGCTGTACACATTTGCTATGTGAGGCATTATCTCATAAGGGAAATACTGGACAATCAAATTAATGACTGCCCAGGCTTCAGGATGTCTTTTTACACTATATAAAGGTGGAAATTTACATTGGAAACGTTTGGTTTAGCTGTTATAAAAGTTTGGTTTTTTAGTGCTGAAAATGCATTTTCAGCTCGCACTGTACACATTTGCTATGTGAGGCATTATCTCATAAGGGAAATACTGGACAATCAAATTAATGACTTCCCAGGCTTCAGGATGCCTTTTTACACTCTATAAATGTGGAAATTTACATTGGAAACGTTTGGTTTAGCTGTTAATGAAGTTTCGTTTTTTTAGTGCTGAAAATTCATTGTCTGCTGGCGCTGTACACTTTTTCTAAGTGTTGCAATATCTCATGAAGGAAATACTGGACAATCAAATTAATGACTTTCCAGGCTTCAGGATGCCTTTCTACACTATATAAAGGTGGAAATTTACATTGGAAACGTTTGGTTTAGCTGTTATAAAAGTTTGGTTTTTTAGTGCTGTAAATGCATTTTCAGCTCGCGCTGTACACATTTGCTATGAGAGGCATTATCTCATAAGGGAAATATTGGACAATCAAATTAATGACTGCCCAGGCTTCAGGATGTCTTTTTACACTATATAAAGGTGGAAATTTACATTGGAAACGTTTAGTTTAGCTGTTAATGAAGTTTCGTTTTTTTAGTGCTGGAAATTCATTGTCTGCTGGCGCTGTACACTTTTTCTAAGTGTTGCAATATCTCATGAAGGAAATACTGGACAATCAAATTAATGACTTTCCAGGCTTCAGGATGCCTTTCTACACTATATAAAGGTGGAAATTTACATTGGAAACGTTTGGTTTAGCTGTTATAAAAGTTTGGTTTTTTAGTGCTGTAAATGCATTTTCAGCTCGCGCTGTACACATTTGCTATGAGAGGCATTATCTCATAAGGGAAATATTGGACAATCAAATTAATGACTGCCCAGGCTTCAGGATGTCTTTTTACACTATATAAAGGTGGAAATTTACATTGGAAACGTTTAGTTTAGCTGTTAATGAAGTTTCGGTTTTTTAGTGCTGAAAATTCATTGTCTGCTGGCGCTGTACACTTTTTCTAAGTGTTGCAATATCTCATGAAGGAAATACTGGACAATCAAATTAATCACTTTCCAGGCTTCAGGATGCCTTTCTACACTATATAAAGGTGGAAATTTACATTGGAAACGTTTGGTTTAGCTGTTATAAAAGTTTGGTTTTTTAGTGCTGTAAATGCATTTTCAGCTCGCGCTGTACACATTTGCTATGTGAGGCATTATCTCATAAGGGAAATACTGGACAATCAAATTAATGACTTCCCAGGCTTCAGGATGCCTTTTTACACTCTATAAATGTGGAAATTTACATTGGAAACGTTTGGTTTAGCTGTTAATGAAGTTTCGTTTTTTTAGTGCTGAAAATTCATTGTCTGCTGGCGCTGTACACTTTTTCTAAGCTTTGCAATATCTCATGTAGGAAATACTGGACAATCAAATTAATGACTTTCCAGGCTTCAGGATGCCTTTCTACACTATATAAAGGTGGAAATTTACATTGGAAACGTTTGGTTTAGCTGTTATAAAAGTTTGTTTTTTTTGTGCTGTAAATGCATTTTCAGCTCGCGCTGTACACATTTGCTATGTGAGGCATTATCTCATAAGGGAAATACTGGACAATCAAATTAATGACTGCCCAGGCTTCAGGATGTCTTTTTACACTATATAAAGGTGGAAATTTACATTGGAAACGTTTGGTTTAGCTGTTATAAAAGTTTGGTTTTTTAGTGCTGAAAATTCATTGTCTGCTGGCGCTGTACACTTTTTCTAAGTGTTGCAATATCTCATGAAGGAAATACTGGACAATCAAATTAATGACTTTCCAGGCTCCAGGATGCCTTTCTACACTATATAAAGGTGGAAATTTACATTGGAAACGTTTGGTTTAGCTGTTATAAAAGTTTGGTTTTTTAGTGCTGTAAATGCATTTTCAGCTCGCGCTGTACACATTTGCTATGAGAGGCATTATCTCATAAGGGAAATATTGGACAATCAAATTAATGACTGCCCAGGCTTCAGGATGTCTTTTTACACTATATAAAGGTGGAAATTTACATTGGAAACGTTTAGTTTAGCTGTTAATGAAGTTTCGTTTTTTTAGTGCTGAAAATTCATTGTCTACTGGCGCTGTACACTTTTTCTAAGTGTTGCAATATCTCATGAAGGAAATACTGGACAATCAAATTAATGACTTTCCAGGCTTCAGGATGCCTTTCTACACTATATAAAGGTGGAAATTTACATTGGAAACGTTTGGTTTAGCTGTTATAAAAGTTTGGTTTTTTAGTGCTGTAAATGCATTTTCAGCTCGCGCTGTACACATTTGCTATGAGAGGCATTATCTCATAAGGGAAATATTGGACAATCAAATTAATGACTGCCCAGGCTTCAGGATGTCTTTTTACACTATATAAAGGTGGAAATTTACATTGGAAACGTTTGGTTTAGCTGTTATAAAAGTTTGGTTTTTTAGTGCTGAAAATGCATTTTCAGCTTGCACTGTACACATTTGCTATGTGAGGCATTATCTCATAAGGGAAATACTGGACAATCAAATTAATGACTTCCCAGGCTTCAGGATGCATTTTTACACTCTATAAATGTGGAAATTTACATTGGAAACGTTTGGTTTAGCTGTTAATGAAGTTTCGTTTTTTTAGTGCTGAAAATTCATTGTCTGCTGGCGCTGTACACCTTTTCTAAGTGTTGCAATATCTCATGAAGGAAATACTGGACAATCAAATTAATGACTTTCCAGGCTTCAGGATGCCTTTCTACACTATATAAAGGTGGAAATTTACATTGGAAACGTTTGGTTTAGCTGTTATAAAAGTTTGGGTTTTTAGTGCTGTAAATGCATTTTCAGCTCGCGCTGTACACATTTGCTATGAGAGGCATTATCTCATAAGGGAAATATTGGACAATCAAATTAATGACTGCCCAGGCTTCAGGATGTCTTTTTACACTATATAAAGGTGGAAATTTACATTGGAAACGTTTAGTTTAGCTGTTATAAAAGTTTGTTTTTTTAGTGCTGTAAATGCATTTTCAGCTCGCGCTGTACACATTTGCTATGAGAGGCATTATCTCATAAGGGAAATATTGGACAATCAAATTAATGACTGCCCAGGCTTCAGGATGTCTTTTTACACTATATAAAGGTGGAAATTTACATTGGAAACGTTTAGTTTAGCTGTTATAAAAGTTTGTTTTTTTAGTGCTGAAAATGCATTTTCAGCTCGCACTGTACACATTTGCTATGTGAGGCATTATCTCATAAGGGAAATACTGGACAATCAAATTAATGACTTCCCAGGCTTCAGGATGCCTTTTTACACTCTATAAATGTGGAAATTTACATTGGAAACGTTTGGTTTAGCTGTTAATGAAGTTTCGTTTTTTTAGTGCTGAAAATTCATTGTCTGCTGGCGCTGTACACTTTTTCTAAGTGTTGCAATATCTCATGAAGGAAATACTGGACAATCAAATTAATGACTTTCCAGGCTTCAGGATGCCTTTCTACACTATATAAAGGTGGAAATTTACATTGGAAACGTTTGGTTTAGCTGTTATAAAAGTTTGGTTTTTTAGTGCTGTAAATGCATTTTCAGCTCGCGCTGTACACATTTGCTATGAGAGGCATTATCTCATAAGGGAAATATTGGACAATCAAATTAATGACTGCCCAGGCTTCAGGATGTCTTTTTACACTATATA
Organism: Idiotropiscis lumnitzeri; assembly: GCF_059441095.1. Classification (NCBI taxonomy): domain Eukaryota; kingdom Metazoa; phylum Chordata; class Actinopteri; order Syngnathiformes; family Syngnathidae; genus Idiotropiscis; species Idiotropiscis lumnitzeri. Next base: position 58,244 of record NW_028283800.1, read on the forward strand.
AAGGTGGAAATTTACATTGGAAACGTTTAGTTTAGCTGTTATAAAAGTTTGTTTTTTTAGTGCTGTAAATGCATTTTCAGCTCGCGCTGTACACATTTGCTATGTGAGGCATTATCTCATAAGGGAAATACTGGACAATCAAATTAATGACTGCCCAGGCTTCAGGATGTCTTTTTACACTATATAAAGGTGGAAATTTACATTGGAAACGTTTGGTTTAGCTGTTATAAAAGTTTGGTTTTTTAGTGCTGAAAATGCATTTTCAGCTCGCACTGTACACATTTGCTATGTGAGGCATTATCTCATAAGGGAAATACTGGACAATCAAATTAATGACTTCCCAGGCTTCAGGATGCCTTTTTACACTCTATAAATGTGGAAATTTACATTGGAAACGTTTGGTTTAGCTGTTAATGAAGTTTCGTTTTTTTAGTGCTGAAAATTCATTGTCTGCTGGCGCTGTACACTTTTTCTAAGTGTTGCAATATCTCATGAAGGAAATACTGGACAATCAAATTAATGACTTTCCAGGCTTCAGGATGCCTTTCTACACTATATAAAGGTGGAAATTTACATTGGAAACGTTTGGTTTAGCTGTTATAAAAGTTTGGTTTTTTAGTGCTGTAAATGCATTTTCAGCTCGCGCTGTACACATTTGCTATGAGAGGCATTATCTCATAAGGGAAATATTGGACAATCAAATTAATGACTGCCCAGGCTTCAGGATGTCTTTTTACACTATATAAAGGTGGAAATTTACATTGGAAACGTTTAGTTTAGCTGTTAATGAAGTTTCGTTTTTTTAGTGCTGGAAATTCATTGTCTGCTGGCGCTGTACACTTTTTCTAAGTGTTGCAATATCTCATGAAGGAAATACTGGACAATCAAATTAATGACTTTCCAGGCTTCAGGATGCCTTTCTACACTATATAAAGGTGGAAATTTACATTGGAAACGTTTGGTTTAGCTGTTATAAAAGTTTGGTTTTTTAGTGCTGTAAATGCATTTTCAGCTCGCGCTGTACACATTTGCTATGAGAGGCATTATCTCATAAGGGAAATATTGGACAATCAAATTAATGACTGCCCAGGCTTCAGGATGTCTTTTTACACTATATAAAGGTGGAAATTTACATTGGAAACGTTTAGTTTAGCTGTTAATGAAGTTTCGGTTTTTTAGTGCTGAAAATTCATTGTCTGCTGGCGCTGTACACTTTTTCTAAGTGTTGCAATATCTCATGAAGGAAATACTGGACAATCAAATTAATCACTTTCCAGGCTTCAGGATGCCTTTCTACACTATATAAAGGTGGAAATTTACATTGGAAACGTTTGGTTTAGCTGTTATAAAAGTTTGGTTTTTTAGTGCTGTAAATGCATTTTCAGCTCGCGCTGTACACATTTGCTATGTGAGGCATTATCTTATAAGGGAAATACGGGACAATCAAATTAATGACTTCCCAGGCTTCAGGATGCCTTTTTACACTCTATAAATGTGGAAATTTACATTGGAAACGTTTGGTTTAGCTGTTATAAAAGTTTGGTTTTTTAGTGCTGTAAATGCATTTTCAGCTCGCGCTGTACACATTTGCTATGAGAGGCATTATCTCATAAGGGAAATATTGGACAATCAAATTAATGGCTGCCCAGGCTTCAGGATGTCTTTTTACTCTATATAAAGGTGGAAATTTACATTGGAAACGTTTAGTTTAGCTGTTAATGAAGTTTCGTTTTTTTAGTGCTGAAAATTCATTGTCTGCTGGCGCTGTACACTTTTTCTAAGTGTTGCAATATCTCATGAAGGAAATACTGGACAATCAAATCAATGACTTTCCAGGCTTCAGGATGCCTTTCTACACTATATAAAGGTGGAAATTTACATTGGAAACGTTTGGTTTAGCTGTTATAAAAGTTTGGTTTTTTAGTGCTGTAAATGCATTTTCAGCTCGAACTGTACACATTTGCTATGTGAGGCATTATCTCATAAGGGAAATACTGGACAATCAAATTAATGACTTCCCAGGCTTCAGGATGCCTTTTTACACTCTATAAATGTGGAAATTTACATTGGAAACGTTTGGTTTAGCTGTTAATGAAGTTTCGTTTTTTTAGTGCTGAAAATTCATTGTCTGCTGGCGCTGTACACCTTTTCTAAGTGTTGCAATATCTCATGAAGGAAATACTGGACAATCAAATTAATGACTTTCCAGGCTTCAGGATGCCTTTCTACACTATATAAAGGTGGAAATTTACATTGGAAACGTTTGGTTTAGCTGTTAATGAAGTTTCGATTTTTTAGTGCTGAAAATTCATTGTCTGCTGGCGCTGTACACCTTTTCTAAGTGTTGCAATATCTCATGAAGGAAATACTGGACAATCAAATTAATGACCTTCCAGGCTTCAGGATGCCTTTCTACACTATATAAAGGTGGAAATTTACATTGGAAACGTTTAGTTTAGCTGTTATAAAAGTTTGTTTTTTTAGTGCTGTAAATGCATTTTCAGCTCGCGCTGTACACATTTGCTATGAGAGGCATTATCTCATAAGGGAAATATTGGACAATCAAATTAATGACTGCCCAGGCTTCAGGATGTCTTTTTACACTATATAAAGGTGGAAATTTACATTGGAAACGTTTAGTTTAGCTGTTATAAAAGTTTGTTTTTTTAGTGCTGAAAATGCATTTTCAGCTCGCACTGTACACATTTGCTACGTGAGGCATTATCTCAGAAGGGAAATACTGGACAATCAAATTAATGACTTCCCAGGCTTCAGGATGCCTTTTTACACTCTATAAATGTGGAAATTTACATTGGAAACGTTTGGTTTAGCTGTTAATGAAGTTTCGTTTTTTTAGTGCTGAAAATTCATTGTCTGCTGGCGCTGTACACTTTTTCTAAGTGTTGCAATATCTCATGAAGGAAATACTGGACAATCAAATTAATGACTTTCCAGGCTTCAGGATGCCTTTCTACACTATATAAAGGTGGAAATTTACATTGGAAACGTTTGGTTTAGCTGTTATAAAAGTTTGGTTTTTTAGTGCTGTAAATGCATTTTCAGCTCGCGCTGTACACATTTGCTATGAGAGGCATTATCTCATAAGGGAAATATTGGACAATCAAATTAATGACTGCCCAGGCTTCAGAATGTCTTTTTACACTATATAAAGGTGGAAATTTACATTGGAAACGTTTAGTTTAGCTGTTAATGAAGTTTCGTTTTTTTAGTGCTGAAAATTCATTGTCTGCTGGCGCTGTACACTTTTTCTAAGTGTTGCAATATCTCATGAAGGAAATACTGGACAATCAAATTAATGACTTTCCAGGCTTCAGGATGCCTTTCTACACTATATAAAGGTAGAAACTTACATTGGAAACGTTTGGTTTAGCTGTTATAAAAGTTTGGTTTTTTAGTGCTGTAAATGCATTTTCAGCTCGCGCTGTACACATTTGCTATGAGAGGCATTATCTCATAAGGGAAATATTGGACAATCAAATTAATGACTGCGCAGGCTTCAGGATGTCTTTTTACACTATATAAAGGTGGAAATTTACATTGGAAACGTTTGGTTTAGCTGTTATAAAAGTTTGGTTTTTTAGTGCTGTAAATGCATTTTCAGCTCGCGCTGTACACATTTGCTATGAGAGGCATTATCTCATAAGGGAAATATTGGACAATCAAATTAATGGCTGCCCGGGCTTCAGGATGTCTTTTTACACTATATAAAGGTGGAAATTTACATTGGAAACGTTTAGTTTAGCTGTTAATGAAGTTTCGTTTTTTTAGTGCTGAAAATTCATTGTCTGCTGGCGCTGTACACTTTTTCTAAATGTTGCAATATCTCATGAAGGAAATACTGGACAATCAAATTAATGACTTTCCAGGCTTCAGGATGCCTTTCTACACTATATAAAGGTGGAAATTTACATTGGAAACGTTTGGTTTAGCTGTTATAAAAGTTTGGTTTTTTTAGTGCTGTAAATGCATTTTCAGCTCGCGCTGTACACATTTGCTATGAGAGGCATTATCTCATAAGGGAAATATTGGACAATCAAATTAATGACTGCCCAGGCTTCAGGATGTCTTTTTACACTATATAAAGGAGGAAACTTACATTGGAAACGTTTGGTTTAGGTGTTATATAAGTTTGGTTTTTTAGTGCTGAAAATGCATTTTCAGCTCGCACTGTACACATTTGCTATGTGAGGCATTATCTCATAAGGGAAATACTGGACAATCAAATTAATGACTTCCCAGGCTTCAGGATGCCTTTTTACACTCTATAAATGTGGAAATTTACATTGGAAACGTTTGGTTTAGCTGTTAATGAAGTTTCGTTTTTTTAGTGCTGAAAATTCATTGTCTGCTGGCGCTGTACACTTTTTCTAAGTGTTGCAATATCTCATGAAGGAAATACTGGACAATCAAATTAATGACTTTCCAGGCTTCAGGATGCCTTTCTACACTATATAAAGGTGGAAATTTAAATTGGAAACGTTTGGTTTAGCTGTTATAAAAGTTTGGTTTTTTAGTGCTGTAAATGCATTATCAGCTCGCGCTGTACACATTTGCTATGAGAGGCATTATCTCATAAGGGAAATATTGGACAATCAAATTAATGACTGCCCAGGCTTCAGGATGTCTTTTTACACTATATAAAGGTGGAAATTTACATTGGAAACGTTTGGTTTAGCTGTTATAAAAGTTTGTTTTTTTAGTGCTGTAAATGCATTTTCAGCTCGCACTGTACACATTTGCTATGAGAGGCATTATCTCATAAGGAAAATATTGGACAATCAAATTAATGACTGCCCAGGCTTCAGGATGTCTTTTTACACTATATAAAGGTGGAAATTTACATTGGAAACGTTTACTTTAGCTGTTAATGAAGTTTCGTTTATTTAGTGCTGAAAATTCATTGTCTGCTGGCGCTGTACACTTTTTCTAAGTGTTGCAATATCTCATGAAGGAAATACTGGACAATCAAATTAATGACTTTCCAGGCTTCAGGATGCCTTTCTACACTATATAAAGGTGGAAATTTACATTGGAAACGTTTGGTTTAGCTGTTATAAAAGTTTGTTTTTTTAGTGCTGTAAATGCATTTTCAGCTCGCACTGTACACATTTGCTATGTGAGGCATTATCTCATAAGGGAAATACTGGACAATCAAATTAATGACTTCCCAGGCTTCAGGATGCCTTTTTACACTCTATAAATGTGGAAATTTACAATGGAAACGTTTGGTTTAGCTGTTAATGAAGTTTCGTTTTTTTAGTGCTGAAAATTCATTGTCTGCTGGCGCTGTACACTTTTTCTAAGTGTTGCAATATCTCATGAAGGAAATACTGGACAATCAAATTAATGACTTTCCAGGCTTCAGGATGCCTTTCTACACTATATAAAGGTGGAAATTTACATTGGAAACGTTTGGTTTAGCTGTTATAAAAGTTTGGTTTTTTAGTGCTGTAAATGCATTTTCAGCTCGCGCTGTACACATTTGCTATGAGAGGCATTATCTCATAAGGGAAATATTGGACAATCAAATTAATGACTGCCCAGGCTTCAGGATGTCCTTTTACACTATATAAAGGTGGAAATTTACATTTGAAACGTTTGGTTTAGCTGTTATAAAAGTTTGGTTTTTTAGTGCTGAAAATGCATTTTCAGCTCGCGCTGTACACATTTGCTATGAGAGGCATTATCTCATAAGGGAAATATTGGACAATCAAATTAATGACTGCCCAGGCTTCAGGATGTCTTTTTACACTATATAAAGGTGGAAATTTACATTGGAAACGTTTGGTTTAGCTGTTATAAAAGTTTGGTTTTTTAGTGCTGTAAATGCATTTTCAGCTCGCGCTGTACACATTTGCTATGAGAGGCATTATCTCATAAGGGAAATATTGGACAATCAAATTAATGACTGCCCAGGCTTCAGGATGTCTTTTTACACTATATAAAGGTGGAAATTTACATTGGAAACGTTTGGTTTAGGTGTTATATAAGTTTGGTTTTTTAGTGCTGAAAATGCATTTTCAGCTCGCACTGTACACATTTGCTATGTGAGGCATTATCTCATAAGGGAAATACTGGACAATCAAATTAATGACTTCCCAGGCTTCAGGATGCCTTTTTACACTCTATAAATGTGGAAATTTACATTGGAAACGTTTGGTTTAGCTGTTAATGAAGTTTCGTTTTTTTAGTGCTGAAAATTCATTGTCTGCTGGCGCTGTACACTTTTTCTAAGTTTTGCAATATCTCATGTAGGAAATACTGGACAATCAAATTAATGACTTTCCAGGCTTCAGGATGCCTTTCTACACTATATAAAGGTGGAAATTTACATTGGAAACGTTTGGTTTAGCTGTTATAAAAGTTTGTTTTTTTAGTGCTGTAAATGCATTTTCAGCTCGCGCTGTACACATTTGCTATGTGAGGCATTATCTCATAAGGGAAATACTGGACAATCAAATTAATGACTGCCCAGGCTTCAGGATGTCTTTTTACACTATATAAAGGTGAAAATTTACATTGGAAACGTTTGGTTTAGCTGTTATAAAAGTTTGGTTTTTTTAGTGCTGAAAATTCATTGTCTGCTGGCGCTGTACACTTTTTCTAAGTGTTGCAATATCTCATGAAGGAAATACTGGACAATCAAATTAATGACTTTCCAAGCTCCAGGATGCCTTTCTACACTATATAAAGGTGGAAATTTACATTGGAAACGTTTGGTTTAGCTGTTATAAAAGTTTGGTGTTTTAGTGCTGTAAATGCATTTTCAGCTCGCGCTGTACACATTTGCTATGAGAGGCATTATCTCATAAGGGAAATATTGGACAATCAAATTAATGACTGCCCAGGCTTCAGGATGTCTTTTTACACTATATAAAGGTGGAAATTTACATTGGAAACGTTTAGTTTAGCTGTTAATGAAGTTTCGTTTTTTTAGTGCTGAAAATTCATTGTCTACTGGCGCTGTACACTTTTTCTAAGTGTTGCAATATCTCATGAAGGAAATACTGGACAATCAAATTAATGACTTCCCAGGCTTCAGGATGCCTTTTTACACTCTATAAATGTGGAAATTTACATTGGAAACGTTTGGTTTAGCTGTTATAAAAGTTTGGTTTTTTAGTGCTGTAAATGCATTTTCAGCTCGCGCTGTACACATTTGCTATGAGAGGCATTATCTCATAAGGGAAATATTGGACAATCAAATTAATGGCTGCCCAGGCTTCAGGATGTCTTTTTACTCTATATAAAGGTGGAAATTTACATTGGAAACGTTTAGTTTAGCTGTTAATGAAGTTTCGTTTTTTTAGTGCTGAAAATTCATTGTCTGCTGGCGCTGTACACTTTTTCTAAGTGTTGCAATATCTCATGAAGGAAATACTGGACAATCAAATCAATGACTTTCCAGGCTTCAGGATGCCTTTCTACACTATATAAAGGTGGAAATTTACATTGGAAACGTTTGGTTTAGCTGTTATAAAAGTTTGGTTTTTTAGTGCTGTAAATGCATTTTCAGCTCGAACTGTACACATTTGCTATGTGAGGCATTATCTCATAAGGGAAATACTGGACAATCAAATTAATGACTTCCCAGGCTTCAGGATGCCTTTTTACACTCTATAAATGTGGAAATTTACATTGGAAACGTTTGGTTTAGCTGTTAATGAAGTTTCGTTTTTTTAGTGCTGAAAATTCATTGTCTGCTGGCGCTGTACACCTTTTCTAAGTGTTGCAATATCTCATGAAGGAAATACTGGACAATCAAATTAATGACTTTCCAGGCTTCAGGATGCCTTTCTACACTATATAAAGGTGGAAATTTACATTGGAAACGTTTGGTTTAGCTGTTAATGAAGTTTCGATTTTTTAGTGCTGAAAATTCATTGTCTGCTGGCGCTGTACACCTTTTCTAAGTGTTGCAATATCTCATGAAGGAAATACTGGACAATCAAATTAATGACCTTCCAGGCTTCAGGATGCCTTTCTACACTATATAAAGGTGGAAATTTACATTGGAAACGTTTAGTTTAGCTGTTATAAAAGTTTGTTTTTTTAGTGCTGTAAATGCATTTTCAGCTCGCGCTGTACACATTTGCTATGAGAGGCATTATCTCATAAGGGAAATATTGGACAATCAAATTAATGACTGCCCAGGCTTCAGGATGTCTTTTTACACTATATAAAGGTGGAAATTTACATTGGAAACGTTTAGTTTAGCTGTTATAAAAGTTTGTTTTTTTAGTGCTGAAAATGCATTTTCAGCTCGCACTGTACACATTTGCTACGTGAGGCATTATCTCAGAAGGGAAATACTGGACAATCAAATTAATGACTTCCCAGGCTTCAGGATGCCTTTTTACACTCTATAAATGTGGAAATTTACATTGGAAACGTTTGGTTTAGCTGTTAATGAAGTTTCGTTTTTTTAGTGCTGAAAATTCATTGTCTGCTGGCGCTGTACACTTTTTCTAAGTGTTGCAATATCTCATGAAGGAAATACTGGACAATCAAATTAATGACTTTCCAGGCTTCAGGATGCCTTTCTACACTATATAAAGGTGGAAATTTACATTGGAAACGTTTGGTTTAGCTGTTATAAAAGTTTGGTTTTTTAGTGCTGTAAATGCATTTTCAGCTCGCGCTGTACACATTTGCTATGAGAGGCATTATCTCATAAGGGAAATATTGGACAATCAAATTAATGACTGCCCAGGCTTCAGAATGTCTTTTTACACTATATAAAGGTGGAAATTTACATTGGAAACGTTTAGTTTAGCTGTTAATGAAGTTTCGTTTTTTTAGTGCTGAAAATTCATTGTCTGCTGGCGCTGTACACTTTTTCTAAGTGTTGCAATATCTCATGAAGGAAATACTGGACAATCAAATTAATGACTTTCCAGGCTTCAGGATGCCTTTCTACACTATATAAAGGTAGAAACTTACATTGGAAACGTTTGGTTTAGCTGTTATAAAAGTTTGGTTTTTTAGTGCTGTAAATGCATTTTCAGCTCGCGCTGTACACATTTGCTATGAGAGGCATTATCTCATAAGGGAAATATTGGACAATCAAATTAATGACTGCGCAGGCTTCAGGATGTCTTTTTACACTATATAAAGGTGGAAATTTACATTGGAAACGTTTGGTTTAGCTGTTATAAAAGTTTGGTTTTTTAGTGCTGTAAATGCATTTTCAGCTCGCGCTGTACACATTTGCTATGAGAGGCATTATCTCATAAGGGAAATATTGGACAATCAAATTAATGGCTGCCCGGGCTTCAGGATGTCTTTTTACACTATATAAAGGTGGAAATTTACATTGGAAACGTTTAGTTTAGCTGTTAATGAAGTTTCGTTTTTTTAGTGCTGAAAATTCATTGTCTGCTGGCGCTGTACACTTTTTCTAAATGTTGCAATATCTCATGAAGGAAATACTGGACAATCAAATTAATGACTTTCCAGGCTTCAGGATGCCTTTCTACACTATATAAAGGTGGAAATTTACATTGGAAACGTTTGGTTTAGCTGTTATAAAAGTTTGGTTTTTTTAGTGCTGTAAATGCATTTTCAGCTCGCGCTGTACACATTTGCTATGAGAGGCATTATCTCATAAGGGAAATATTGGACAATCAAATTAATGACTGCCCAGGCTTCAGGATGTCTTTTTACACTATATAAAGGAGGAAACTTACATTGGAAACGTTTGGTTTAGGTGTTATATAAGTTTGGTTTTTTAGTGCTGAAAATGCATTTTCAGCTCGCACTGTACACATTTGCTATGTGAGGCATTATCTCATAAGGGAAATACTGGACAATCAAATTAATGACTTCCCAGGCTTCAGGATGCCTTTTTACACTCTATAAATGTGGAAATTTACATTGGAAACGTTTGGTTTAGCTGTTAATGAAGTTTCGTTTTTTTAGTGCTGAAAATTCATTGTCTGCTGGCGCTGTACACTTTTTCTAAGTGTTGCAATATCTCATGAAGGAAATACTGGACAATCAAATTAATGACTTTCCAGGCTTCAGGATGCCTTTCTACACTATATAAAGGTGGAAATTTAAATTGGAAACGTTTGGTTTAGCTGTTATAAAAGTTTGGTTTTTTAGTGCTGTAAATGCATTATCAGCTCGCGCTGTACACATTTGCTATGAGAGGCATTATCTCATAAGGGAAATATTGGACAATCAAATTAATGACTGCCCAGGCTTCAGGATGTCTTTTTACACTATATAAAGGTGGAAATTTACATTGGAAACGTTTGGTTTAGCTGTTATAAAAGTTTGTTTTTTTAGTGCTGTAAATGCATTTTCAGCTCGCACTGTACACATTTGCTATGAGAGGCATTATCTCATAAGGGAAATATTGGACAATCAAATTAATGACTGCCCAGGCTTCAGGATGTCTTTTTACACTATATAAAGGTGGAAATTTACATTGGAAACGTTTACTTTAGCTGTTAATGAAGTTTCGTTTATTTAGTGCTGAAAATTCATTGTCTGCTGGCGCTGTACACTTTTTCTAAGTGTTGCAATATCTCATGAAGGAAATACTGGACAATCAAATTAATGACTTTCCAGGCTTCAGGATGCCTTTCTACACTATATAAAGGTGGAAATTTACATTGGAAACGTTTGGTTTAGCTGTTATAAAAGTTTGTTTTTTTAGTGCTGTAAATGCATTTTCAGCTCGCACTGTACACATTTGCTATGTGAGGCATTATCTCATAAGGGAAATACTGGACAATCAAATTAATGACTTCCCAGGCTTCAGGATGCCTTTTTACACTCTATAAATGTGGAAATTTACAATGGAAACGTTTGGTTTAGCTGTTAATGAAGTTTCGTTTTTTTAGTGCTGAAAATTCATTGTCTGCTGGCGCTGTACACTTTTTCTAAGTGTTGCAATATCTCATGAAGGAAATACTGGACAATCAAATTAATGACTTTCCAGGCTTCAGGATGCCTTTCTACACTATATAAAGGTGGAAATTTACATTGGAAACGTTTGGTTTAGCTGTTATAAAAGTTTGGTTTTTTAGTGCTGTAAATGCATTTTCAGCTCGCGCTGTACACATTTGCTATGAGAGGCATTATCTCATAAGGGAAATATTGGACAATCAAATTAATGACTGCCCAGGCTTCAGGATGTCCTTTTACACTATATAAAGGTGGAAATTTACATTTGAAACGTTTGGTTTAGCTGTTATAAAAGTTTGGTTTTTTAGTGCTGAAAATGCATTTTCAGCTCGCGCTGTACACATTTGCTATGAGAGGCATTATCTCATAAGGGAAATATTGGACAATCAAATTAATGACTGCCCAGGCTTCAGGATGTCTTTTTACACTATATAAAGGTGGAAATTTACATTGGAAACGTTTGGTTTAGCTGTTATAAAAGTTTGGTTTTTTAGTGCTGTAAATGCATTTTCAGCTCGCGCTGTACACATTTGCTATGAGAGGCATTATCTCATAAGGGAAATATTGGACAATCAAATTAATGACTGCCCAGGCTTCAGGATGTCTTTTTACACTATATAAAGGTGGAAATTTACATTGGAAACGTTTGGTTTAGGTGTTATATAAGTTTGGTTTTTTAGTGCTGAAAATGCATTTTCAGCTCGCACTGTACACATTTGCTATGTGAGGCATTATCTCATAAGGGAAATACTGGACAATCAAATTAATGACTTCCCAGGCTTCAGGATGCCTTTTTACACTCTATAAATGTGGAAATTTACATTGGAAACGTTTGGTTTAGCTGTTAATGAAGTTTCGTTTTTTTAGTGCTGAAAATTCATTGTCTGCTGGCGCTGTACACTTTTTCTAAGTTTTGCAATATCTCATGTAGGAAATACTGGACAATCAAATTAATGACTTTCCAGGCTTCAGGATGCCTTTCTACACTATATAAAGGTGGAAATTTACATTGGAAACGTTTGGTTTAGCTGTTATAAAAGTTTGTTTTTTTAGTGCTGTAAATGCATTTTCAGCTCGCGCTGTACACATTTGCTATGTGAGGCATTATCTCATAAGGGAAATACTGGACAATCAAATTAATGACTGCCCAGGCTTCAGGATGTCTTTTTACACTATATAAAGGTGAAAATTTACATTGGAAACGTTTGGTTTAGCTGTTATAAAAGTTTGGTTTTTTTAGTGCTGAAAATTCATTGTCTGCTGGCGCTGTACACTTTTTCTAAGTGTTGCAATATCTCATGAAGGAAATACTGGAATATCAAATTAATGACTTTCCAGGCTTCAGGATGCCTTTCTACACTATATAAAGGTGGAAATTTACATTGGAAACGTTTGGTTTAGCTGTTATAAAAGTTTGGTTTTTTAGTGCTGTAAATGCATTTTCAGCTCGCGCTGTACACATTTGCTATGAGAGGCATTATCTCATAAGGGAAATATTGGACAATCAAATTAATGACTGCCCAGGCTTCAGGATGTCTTTTTACACTATATAAAGGTGGAAATTTACATTGGAAACGTTTGGTTTAGCTGTTATAAAAGTTTGGTTTTTTAGTGCTGAAAATGCATTTTCAGCTCGCACTGTACACATTTGCTATGTGAGGCATTATCTCATAAGGGAAATACTGGACAATCAAATTAATGACTTCCCAGGCTTCAGGATGCATTTTTACACTCTATAAATGTGGAAATTTACATTGGAAACGTTTGGTTTAGCTGTTATAAAAGTTTGTTTTTTTAGTGCTGTAAATGCATTTTCAGCTCGCGCTGTACACATTTGCTATGTGAGGCATTATCTCATAAGGGAAATACTGGACAATCAAATTAATGACTGCCCAGGCTTCAGGATGTCTTTTTACACTATATAAAGGTGGAAATTTACATTGGAAACGTTTGGTTTAGCTGTTATAAAAGTTTGGTTTTTTAGTGCTGAAAATGCATTTTCAGCTCGCACTGTACACATTTGCTATGTGAGGCATTATCTCATAAGGGAAATACTGGACAATCAAATTAATGACTTCCCAGGCTTCATGATGCCTTTTTACACTCTATAAATGTGGAAATTTACATTGGAAACGTTTGGTTTAGCTGTTAATGAAGTTTCGTTTTTTTAGTGCTGAAAATTCATTGTCTGCTGGCGCTGTACACTTTTTCTAAGTGTTGCAATATCTCATGAAGGAAATACTGGACAATCAAATTAATGACTTTCCAGGCTTCAGGATGCCTTTCTACACTATATAAAGGTGGAAATTTACATTGGAAACGTTTGGTTTAGCTGTTATAAAAGTTTGTTTTTTTAGTGCTGTAAATGCATTTTCAGCTCGCGCTGTACACATTTGCTATGTGAGGCATTATCTCATAAGGGAAATACTGGACAATCAAATTAATGACTGCCCAGGCTTCAGGATGTCTTTTTACACTATATAAAGGTGGAAATTTACATTGGAAACGTTTGGTTTAGCTGTTATAAAAGTTTGGTTTTTTTAGTGCTGAAAATTCATTGTCTGCTGGCGCTGTACACTTTTTCTAAGTGTTGCAATATCTCATGAAGGAAATACTGGACAATCAAATTAATGACTTTCCAGGCTCCAGGATGCCTTTCTACACTATATAAAGGTGGAAATTTACATTGGAAACGTTTGGTTTAGCTGTTATAAAAGTTTGGTGTTTTAGTGCTGTAAATGCATTTTCAGCTCGCGCTGTACACATTTGCTATGAGAGGCATTATCTCATAAGGGAAATATTGGACAATCAAATTAATGACTGCCCAGGCTTCAGGATGTCTTTTTACACTATATAAAGGTGGAAATTTACATTGGAAACGTTTAGTTTAGCTGTTAATGAAGTTTCGTTTTTTTAGTGCTGAAAATTCATTGTCTGCTGGCGCTGTACACTTTTTCTAAGTGTTGCAATATCTCATGAAGGAAATACTGGACAATCAAATTAATGACTTTCCAAGCTCCAGGATGCCTTTCTACACTATATAAAGGTGGAAATTTACATTGGAAACGTTTGGTTTAGCTTTTATAAAAGTTTGGTGTTTTAGTGCTGTAAATGCATTTTCAGCTCGCGCTGTACACATTTGCTATGAGAGGCATTATCTCATAAGGGAAATACTGGACAATCAAATTAATGACTGCCCAGGCTTCAGGATGTCTTTTTACACTATATAAAGGTGAAAATTTACATTGGAAACGTTTGGTTTAGCTGTTATAAAAGTTTGGTTTTTTTAGTGCTGAAAATTCATTGTCTGCTGGCGCTGTACACTTTTTCTAAGTGTTGCAATATCTCATGAAGGAAATACTGGACAATCAAATTAATGACTTTCCAAGCTCCAGGATGCCTTTCTACACTATATAAAGGTGGAAATTTACATTGGAAACGTTTGGTTTAGCTGTTATAAAAGTTTGGTGTTTTAGTGCTGTAAATTTACATTGGAAACGTTTGGTTTAGCTGTTATAAAAGTTTGGTTTTTTAGTGCTGAAAATGCATTTTCAGCTCGCACTGTACACATTTGCTATGTGAGGCATTATCTCATAAGGGAAATACTGGACAATCAAATTAATGACTTCCCAGGCTTCAGGATGCATTTTTACACTCTATAAATGTGGAAATTTACATTGGAAACGTTTGGTTTAGCTGTTATAAAAGTTTGTTTTTTTAGTGCTGTAAATGCATTTTCAGCTCGCGCTGTACACATTTGCTATGTGAGGCATTATCTCATAAGGGAAATACTGGACAATCAAATTAATGACTGCCCAGGCTTCAGGATGTCTTTTTACACTATATAAAGGTGGAAATTTACATTGGAAACGTTTGGTTTAGCTGTTATAAAAGTTTGGTTTTTTAGTGCTGAAAATGCATTTTCAGCTCGCACTGTACACATTTGCTATGTGAGGCATTATCTCATAAGGGAAATACTGGACAATCAAATTAATGACTTCCCAGGCTTCAGGATGCCTTTTTACACTCTATAAATGTGGAAATTTACATTGGAAACGTTTGGTTTAGCTGTTAATGAAGTTTCGTTTTTTTAGTGCTGAAAATTCATTGTCTGCTGGCGCTGTACACTTTTTCTAAGTGTTGCAATATCTCATGAAGGAAATACTGGACAATCAAATTAATGACTTTCCAGGCTTCAGGATGCCTTTCTACACTATATAAAGGTGGAAATTTACATTGGAAACGTTTGGTTTAGCTGTTATAAAAGTTTGGTTTTTTAGTGCTGTAAATGCATTTTCAGCTCGCGCTGTACACATTTGCTATGAGAGGCATTATCTCATAAGGGAAATATTGGACAATCAAATTAATGACTGCCCAGGCTTCAGGATGTCTTTTTACACTATATAAAGGTGGAAATTTACATTGGAAACGTTTAGTTTAGCTGTTAATGAAGTTTCGTTTTTTTAGTGCTGGAAATTCATTGTCTGCTGGCGCTGTACACTTTTTCTAAGTGTTGCAATATCTCATGAAGGAAATACTGGACAATCAAATTAAAGACTTTCCAGGCTTCAGGATGCCTTTTTACACTATATAAAGGTGGAAATTTACATTGGAAACGTTTGGTTTAGCTGTTATAAAAGTTTGGTTTTTTAGTGCTGTAAATGCATTTTCAGCTCGCGCTGTACACATTTGCTATGAGAGGCATTATCTCATAAGGGAAATATTGGACAATCAAATTAATGACTGCCCAGGCTTCAGGATGTCTTTTTACACTATATAAAGGTGGAAATTTACATCTGAAACATTTAGTTTAGCTGTTAATGAAGTTTCGTTTTTTTAGTGCTGAAAATTCATTGTCTGCTGGCGCTGTACACTTTTTCTAAGTGTTGCAATATCTCATGAAGGAAATACTGGACAATCAAATTAATGACTTTCCAGGCTTCAGGATGCCTTTCTACACTATATAAAGGTGGAAATTTACATTGGAAACGTTTGGTTTAGCTGTTATAAAAGTTTGTTTTTTTAGTGCTGTAAATGCATTTTCAGCTCGCGCTGTACACATTTGCTATGAGAGGCATTATCTCATAAGGGAAATATTGGACAATCAAATTAATGACTGCCCAGGCTTCAGGATGTCTTTTTACACTATATAAAGGTGGAAATTTACATTGGAAACGTTTGGTTTAGCTGTTTTAAAAGTTTGGTTTTTTAGTGCTGTAAATGCATTTTCAGCTCGCGCTGTACACATTTGCTATGAGAGGCATTATCTCATAAGGGAAATATTGGACAATCAAATTAATGACTGCCCAGGCTTCAGGATGTCTTTTTACACTATATAAAGGTGGAAATTTACATTGGAAACGTTTGGTTTAGCTGTTATAAAAGTTTGGTTTTTTAGTGCTGAAAATGCATTTTCAGCTCGCACTGTACACATTTGCTATGTGAGGCATTATCTCATAAGGGAAATACTGGACAATCAAATTAATGACTTCCCAGGCTTCAGGATGCATTTTTACACTCTATAAATGTGGAAATTTACATTGGAAACGTTTGGTTTAGCTGTTATAAAAGTTTGTTTTTTTTAGTGCTGTAAATGCATTTTCAGCTCGCGCTGTACACATTTGCTATGTGAGGCATTATCTCATAAGGGAAATACTGGACAATCAAATTAATGACTGCCCAGGCTTCAGGATGTCTTTTTACACTATATAAAGGTGGAAATTTACATTGGAAACGTTTGGTTTAGCTGTTATAAAAGTTTGGTTTTTTAGTGCTGAAAATGCATTTTCAGCTCGCACTGTACACATTTGCTATGTGAGGCATTATCTCATAAGGGAAATACTGGACAATCAAATTAATGACTTCCCAGGCTTCAGGATGCCTTTTTACACTCTATAAATGTGGAAATTTACATTGGAAACGTTTGGTTTAGCTGTTAATGAAGTTTCGTTTTTTTAGTGCTGAAAATTCATTGTCTGCTGGCGCTGTACACTTTTTCTAAGTGTTGCAATATCTCATGAAGGAAATACTGGACAATCAAATTAATGACTTTCCAGGCTTCAGGATGCCTTTCTACACTATATAAAGGTGGAAATTTACATTGGAAACGTTTGGTTTAGCTGTTATAAAAGTTTGGTTTTTTAGTGCTGTAAATGAATTTTCAGCTCGCGCTGTACACATTTGCTATGAGAGGCATTATCTCATAAGGGAAATATTGGACAATCAAATTAATGACTGCCCAGGCTTCAGGATGTCTTTTTACACTATATAAAGGTGGAAATTTACATTGGAAACGTTTAGTTTAGCTGTTAATGAAGTTTCGTTTTTTTCGTGCTGGAAATTCATTGTCTGCTGGCGCTGTACACTTTTTCTAAGTGTTGCAATATCTCATGAAAGAAATACTGGACAATCAAATTAAAGACTTTCCAGGCTTCAGGATGCCTTTTTACACTATATAAAGGTGGAAATTTACATTGGAAACGTTTGGTTTAGCTGTTATAAAAGTTTGGTTTTTTAGTGCTGTAAATGCATTTTCAGCTCGCGCTGTACACATTTGCTATGAGAGGCATTATCTCATAAGGGAAATATTGGACAATCAAATTAATGACTGCCCAGGCTTCAGGATGTCTTTTTACACTATATAAAGGTGGAAATTTACATTGGAAACATTTAGTTTAGCTGTTAATGAAGTTTCGTTTTTTTAGTGCTGAAAATTCATTGTCTGCTGGCGCTGTACACTTTTTCTAAGTGTTGCAATATCTCATGAAGGAAATACTGGACAATCAAATTAATGACTTTCCAGGCTTCAGGATGCCTTTCTACACTATATAAAGGTGGAAATTTACATTGGAAACGTTTGGTTTAGCTGTTATAAAAGTTTGTTTTTTTAGTGCTGTAAATGCATTTTCAGCTCGCGCTGTACACATTTGCTATGAGAGGCATTATCTCATAAGGGAAATATTGGACAATCAAATTAATGACTGCCCAGGCTTCAGGATGTCTTTTTACACTATATAAAGGTGGAAATTTACATTGGAAACGTTTGGTTTAGCTGTTATAAAAGTTTGGTTTTTTAGTGCTGTAAATGCATTTTCAGCTCGCGCTGTACACATTTGCTATGAGAGGCATTATCTCATAAGGGAAATATTGGACAATCAAATTAATGGCTGCCCGGGCTTCAGGATGTCTTTTTACACTATATAAAGGTGGAAATTTACATTGGAAACGTTTAGTTTAGCTGTTAATGAAGTTTCGTTTTTTTAGTGCTGAAAATTCATTGTCTGCTGGCGCTGTACACTTTTTCTAAATGTTGCAATATCTCATGAAGGAAATACTGGACAATCAAATTAATGACTTTCCAGGCTTCAGGATGCCTTTCTACACTATATAAAGGTGGAAATTTACATTGGAAACGTTTGGTTTAGCTGTTATAAAAGTTTGGTTTTTTAGTGCTGTAAATGCATTTTCAGCTCGCGCTGTACACATTTGCTATGAGAGGCATTATCTCATAAGGGAAATATTGGACAATCAAATTAATGACTGCCCAGGCTTCAGGATGTCTTTTTACACTATATAAAGGAGGAAATTTACATTGGAAACGTTTGGTTTAGGTGTTATAAAAGTTTGGTTTTTTAGTGCTGAAAATGCATTTTCAGCTCGCGCTGTACACATTTGCAATGAGAGGCATTATCTCATAAGGGAAATACTGGACAATCAAATTAATGACTTCCCAGGCTTCAGGATGCCTTTTTACACTCTATAAATGTGGAAATTTACATTGGAAACGTTTGGTTTAGCTGTTAATGAAGTTTCGTTTTTTTTAGTGCTGAAAATTCATTGTCTGCTGGCGCTGTACACTTTTTCTAAGTGTTGCAATATCTCATGAAGGAAATACTGGACAATCAAATTAATGACTTTCCAGGCTTCAGGATGCCTTTCTACACTATATAAAGGTGGAAATTTACATTGGAAACGTTTGGTTTAGCTGTTATAAAAGTTTGGTTTTTTAGTGCTGTAAATGCATTTTCAGCTCGCGCTGTACACATTTGCTATGAGAGGCATTATCTCATAAGGGAAATATTGGACAATCAAATTAATGACTGCCCAGGCTTCAGGATGTCTTTTTACACTATATAAAGGTGGAAATTTACATTGGAAACGTTTGGTTTAGCTGTTATAAAAGTTTGTTTTTTTAGTGCTGTAAATGCATTTTCAGCTCGCACTGTACACATTTGCTATGAGAGGCATTATCTCATAAGGGAAATATTGGACAATCAAATTAATGACTGCCCAGGCTTCAGGATGTCTTTTTACACTATATAAAGGTGGAAATTTACATTGGAAACGTTTACTTTAGCTGTTAATGAAGTTTCGTTTATTTAGTGCTGAAAATTCATTGTCTGCTGGCGCTGTACACTTTTTCTAAGTGTTGCAATATCTCATGAAGGAAATACTGGACAATCAAATTAATGACTTTCCAGGCTTCAGGATGCCTTTCTACACTATATAAAGGTGGAAATTTACATTGGAAACGTTTGGTTTAGCTGTTATAAAAGTTTGTTTTTTTAGTGCTGTAAATGCATTTTCAGCTCGCACTGTACACATTTGCTATGTGAGGCATTATCTCATAAGGGAAATACTGGACAATCAAATTAATGACTTCCCAGGCTTCAGGATGCCTTTTTACACTCTATAAATGTGGAAATTTACATTGGAAACGTTTGGTTTAGCTGTTAATGAAGTTTCGTTTTTTTTAGTGCTGAAAATTCATTGTCTGCTGGCGCTGTACACTTTTTCTAAGTGTTGCAATATCTCATGAAGGAAATACTGGACAATCAAATTAATGACTTTCCAGGCTTCAGGATGCCTTTCTACACTATATAAAGGTGGAAATTTACATTGGAAACGTTTGGTTTAGCTGTTATAAAAGTTTGGTTTTTTAGTGCTGTAAATGCATTTTCAGCTCGCGCTGTACACATTTGCTATGAGAGGCATTATCTCATAAGGGAAATATTGGACAATCAAATTAATGACTGCCCAGGCTTCAGGATGTCTTTTTACACTATATAAAGGTGGAAATTTACATTGGAAACGTTTGGTTTAGCTGTTATAAAAGTTTGTTTTTTTAGTGCTGTAAATGCATTTTCAGCTCGCACTGTACACATTTGCTATGAGAGGCATTATCTCATAAGGGAAATATTGGACAATCAAATTAATGACTGCCCAGGCTTCAGGATGTCTTTTTACACTATATAAAGGTGGAAATTTACATTGGAAACGTTTACTTTAGCTGTTAATGAAGTTTCGTTTATTTAGTGCTGAAAATTCATTGTCTGCTGGCGCTGTACACTTTTTCTAAGTGTTGCAATATCTCATGAAGGAAATACTGGACAATCAAATTAATGACTTTCCAGGCTTCAGGATGCCTTTCTACACTATATAAAGGTGGAAATTTACATTGGAAACGTTTGGTTTAGCTGTTATAAAAGTTTGGTTTTTTAGTGCTGTAAATGCATTTTCAGCTCGCACTGTACACATTTGCTATGTGAGGCATTATCTCATAAGGGAAATACTGGACAATCAAATTAATGACTTCCCAGGCTTCAGGATGCCTTTTTACACTCTATAAATGTGGAAATTTACATTGGAAACGTTTGGTTTAGCTGTTAATGAAGTTTCGTTTTTTTAGTGCTGAAAATTCATTGTCTGCTGGCGCTGTACACTTTTTCTAAGTGTTGCAATATCTCATGAAGGAAATACTGGACAATCAAATTAATGACTTTCCAGGCTTCAGGATGCCTTTCTACACTATATAAAGGTGGAAATTTACATTGGAAACGTTTGGTTTAGCTGTTATAAAAGTTTGGTTTTTTAGTGCTGTAAATGCATTTTCAGCTCGCGCTGTACACATTTGCTATGAGAGGCATTATCTCATAAGGGAAATATTGGACAATCAAATTAATGACTGCCCAGGCTTCAGGATGTCTTTTTACACTATATAAAGGTGGAAATTTACATTGGAAACGTTTGGTTTAGCTGTTATAAAAGTTTGTTTTTTTAGTGCTGTAAATGCATTTTCAGCTCGCACTGTACACATTTGCTATGAGAGGCATTATCTCATAAGGGAAATATTGGACAATCAAATTAATGACTGCCCAGGCTTCAGGATGTCTTTTTACACTATATAAAGGTGGAAATTTACATTTGAAACGTTTGGTTTAGCTGTTATAAAAGTTTGGTTTTTTAGTGCTGAAAATGCATTTTCAGCTCGCGCTGTACACATTTGCTATGAGAGGCATTATCTCATAAGGGAAATATTGGACAATCAAATTAATGACTGCCCAGGCTTCAGGATGTCTTTTTACACTATATAAAGGTGGAAATTTACATTGGAAACGTTTGGTTTAGCTGTTATAAAAGTTTGGTTTTTTAGTGCTGTAAATGCATTTTCAGCTCGCGCTGTACACATTTGCTATGAGAGGCATTATCTCATAAGGGAAATATTGGACAATCAAATTAATGACTGCCCAGGCTTCAGGATGTCTTTTTACACTATATAAAGGTGGAAATTTACATTGGAAACGTTTGGTTTAGGTGTTATATAAGTTTGTTTTTTTAGTGCTGAAAATGCATTTTCAGCTCGCACTGTACACATTTGCTATGTGAGGCATTATCTCATAAGGGAAATACTGGACAATCAAATTAATGACTTTCCAGGCTTCAGGATGCCTTTCTACACTATATAAAGGTGGAAATTTACATTGGAAACGTTTGGTTTAGCTGTTATAAAAGTTTGGTTTTTTAGTGCTGTAAATGCATTTTCAGCTCGCACTGTACACATTTGCTATGTGAGGCATTATCTCATAAGGGAAATACTGGACAATCAAATTAATGACTTCCCAGGCTTCAGGATGCCTTTTTACACTCTATAAATGTGGAAATTTACATTGGAAACGTTTGGTTTAGCTGTTAATGAAGTTTCGTTTTTTTAGTGCTGAAAATTCATTGTCTGCTGGCGCTGTACACTTTTTCTAAGTGTTGCAATATCTCATGAAGGAAATACTGGACAATCAAATTAATGACTTTCCAGGCTTCAGGATGCCTTTCTACACTATATAAAGGTGGAAATTTACATTGGAAACGTTTGGTTTAGCTGTTATAAAAGTTTGGTTTTTTAGTGCTGTAAATGCATTTTCAGCTCGCGCTGTACACATTTGCTATGAGAGGCATTATCTCATAAGGGAAATATTGGACAATCAAATTAATTACTGCCCAGGCTTCAGGATGTCTTTTTACACTATATAAAGGTGGAAATTTACATTGGAAACGTTTGGTTTAGCTGTTATAAAAGTTTGTTTTTTTAGTGCTGTAAATGCATTTTCAGCTCGCACTGTACACATTTGCTATGAGAGGCATTATCTCATAAGGGAAATATTGGACAATCAAATTAATGACTGCCCAGGCTTCAGGATGTCTTTTTACACTATATAAAGGTGGAAATTTACATTGGAAACGTTTGGTTTAGCTGTTATAAAAGTTTGTTTTTTTAGTGCTGTAAATGCATTTTCAGCTCGCACTGTACACATTTGCTATGAGAGGCATTATCTCATAAGGGAAATATTGGACAATCAAATTAATGACTGCCCAGGCTTCAGGATGTCTTTTTACACTATATAAAGGTGGAAATTTACATTTGAAACGTTTGGTTTAGCTGTTATAAAAGTTTGGTTTTTTAGTGCTGAAAATGAATTTTCAGCTCGCGCTGTACACATTTGCTATGAGAGGCATTATCTCATAAGGGAAATATTGGACAATCAAATTAATGACTGCCCAGGCTTCAGGATGTCTTTTTACACTATATAAAGGTGGAAATTTACATTGGAAACGTTTGGTTTAGCTGTTATAAAAGTTTGGTTTTTTAGTGCTGTAAATGCATTTTCAGCTCGCGCTGTACACATTTGCTATGAGAGGCATTATCTCATAAGGGAAATATTGGACAATCAAATTAATGACTGCCCAGGCTTCAGGATGTCTTTTTACACTATATAAAGGTGGAAATTTACATTGGAAACGTTTGGTTTAGGTGTTATATAAGTTTGTTTTTTTAGTGCTGAAAATGCATTTTCAGCTCGCACTGTACACATTTGCTATGTGAGGCATTATCTCATAAGGGAAATACTGGACAATCAAATTAATGACTTCCCAGGCTTCAGGATGCCTTTTTACACTATATAAAGGTGGAAATTTACATTGGAAACGTTTGGTTTAGCTGTTATAAAAGTTTGGTTTTTTTAGTGCTGAAAATTCATTGTCTGCTGGCGCTGTACACTTTTTCTAAGTGTTGCAATATCTCATGAAGGAAATACTGGACAATCAAATTAATGACTTTCCAGGCTCCAGGATGCCTTTCTACACTATATAAAGGTGGAAATTTACATTGGAAACGTTTGGTTTAGCTGTTATAAAAGTTTGGTTTTTTAGTGCTGTAAATGCATTTTCAGCTCGCGCTGTACACATTTGCTATGAGAGGCATTATCTCATAAGGGAAATATTGGACAATCATATTAATGACTGCCCAGGCTTCAGGATGTCTTTTTACACTATATAAAGGTGGAAATTTACATTGGAAACGTTTAGTTTAGCTGTTAATGAAGTATCGTTTTTTTAGTGCTGAAAATTCATTGTCTACTGGCGCTGTACACTTTTTCTAAGTGTTGCAATATCTCATGAAGGAAATACTGGACAATCAAATTAATGACTTTCCAGGCTTCAGGATGCCTTTCTACACTATATAAAGGTGGAAATTTACATTGGAAACGTTTGGTTTAGCTGTTATAAAAGTTTGGTTTTTTAGTGCTGTAAATGCATTTTCAGCTCGCGCTGTACACATTTGCTATGAGAGGCATTATCTCATAAGGGAAATATTGGACAATCAAATTAATGACTGCCCAGGCTTCAGGATGTCTTTTTACACTATATAAAGGTGGAAATTTACATTGGAAACGTTTGGTTTAGCTGTTATAAAAGTTTGGTTTTTTAGTGCTGAAAATGCATTTTCAGCTCGCACTGTACACATTTGCTATGTGAGGCATTATCTCATAAGGGAAATACTGGACAATCAAATTAATGACTTCCCAGGCTTCAGGATGCATTTTTACACTCTATAAATGTGGAAATTTACATTGGAAACGTTTGGTTTAGCTGTTATAAAAGTTTGTTTTTTTAGTGCTGTAAATGCATTTTCAGCTCGCGCTGTACACATTTGCTATGTGAGGCATTATCTCATAAGGGAAATACTGGACAATCAAATTAATGACTGCCCAGGCTTCAGGATGTCTTTTTACACTATATAAAGGTGGAAATTTACATTGGAAACGTTTGGTTTAGCTGTTATAAAAGTTTGGTTTTTTAGTGCTGAAAATGCATTTTCAGCTCGCACTGTACACATTTGCTATGTGAGGCATTATCTCATAAGGGAAATACTGGACAATCAAATTAATGACTTCCCAGGCTTCAGGATGCCTTTTTACACTCTATAAATGTGGAAATTTACATTGGAAACGTTTGGTTTAGCTGTTAATGAAATTTCGTTTTTTTAGTGCTGAAAATTCATTGTCTGCTGGCGCTGTACACTTTTTCTAAGTGTTGCAATATCTCATGAAGGAAATACTGGACAATCAAATTAATGACTTTCCAGACTTCAGGATGCCTTTCTACACTATATAAAGGTGGAAATTTACATTGGAAACGTTTGGTTTAGCTGTTATAAAAGTTTGTTTTTTTAGTGCTGTAAATGCATTTTCAGCTCGCGCTGTACACATTTGCTATGAGAGGCATTATCTCATAAGGGAAATATTGGACAATCAAATTAATGACTGCCCAGGCTTCAGGATGTCTTTTTACACTATATAAAGGTGGAAATTTACATTGGAAACGTTTAGTTTAGCTGTTAATGAAGTTTCGTTTTTTTAGTGCTGGAAATTCATTGTCTGCTGGCGCTGTACACTTTTTCTAAGTGTTGCAATATCTCATGAAGGAAATACTGGACAATCAAATTAATGACTTTCCAGGCTTCAGGATGCCTTTCTACACTATATAAAGGTGGAAATTTACATTGGAAACGTTTGGTTTAGCTGTTATAAAAGTTTGTTTTTTTAGTGCTGTAAATGCATTTTCAGCTCGCGCTGTACACATTTGCTATGAGAGGCATTATCTCATAAGGGAAATATTGGACAATCAAATTAATGACTGCCCAGGCTTCAGGATGTCTTTTTACACTATATAAAGGTGGAAATTTACATTGGAAACGTTTAGTTTAGCTGTTAATGAAGTTTCGGTTTTTTAGTGCTGAAAATTCATTGTCTGCTGGCGCTGTACACTTTTTCTAAGTGTTGCAATATCTCATGAAGGAAATACTGGACAATCAAATTAATCACTTTCCAGGCTTCAGGATGCCTTTCTACACTATATAAAGGTGGAAATTTACATTGGAAACGTTTGGTTTAGCTGTTATAAAAGTTTGGTTTTTTAGTGCTGTAAATGCATTTTCAGCTCGCGCTGTACACATTTGCTATGTGAGGCATTATATCATAAGGGAAATACTGGACAATCAAATTAATGACTTCCCAGGCTTCAGGATGCCTTTTTACACTCTATAAATGTGGAAATTTACATTGGAAACGTTTGGTTTAGCTGTTAATGAAGTTTCGTTTTTTTAGTGCTGAAAATTCATTGTCTGCTGGCGCTGTACACTTTTTCTAAGTGTTGCAATATCTCATGAAGGAAATACTGGACAATCAAATTAATGACTTTCCAGGCTTCAGGATGCCTTTCTACACTATATAAAGGTGGAAATTTACATTGGAAACGTTTGGTTTAGCTGTTATAAAAGTTTGGTTTTTTAGTGCTGTAAATGCATTTTCAGCTCGCGCTGTACACATTTGCTATGAGAGGCATTATCTCATAAGGGAAATATTGGACAATCAAATTAATGACTGCCCAGGCTTCAGGATGTCTTTTTACACTATATAAAGGTGGAAATTTACATTGGAAACGTTTGGTTTAGCTGTTATAAAAGTTTGTTTTTTTAGTGCTGTAAATGCATTTTCAGCTCGCGCTGTACACATTTGCTATGAGAGGCATTATCTCATAAGGGAAATATTGGACAATCAAATTAATGACTGCCCAGGCTTCAGGATGTCTTTTTACACTATATAAAGGTGGAAATTTACATTGGAAACGTTTAGTTTAGCTGTTAATGAAGTTTCGTTTTTTTAGTGCTGGAAATTCATTGTCTGCTGGCGCTGTACACTTTTTCTAAGTGTTGCAATATCTCATGAAGGAAATACTGGACAATCAAATTAATGACTTTCCAGGCTTCAGGATGCCTTTCTACACTATATAAAGGTGGAAATTTACATTGGAAACGTTTGGTTTAGCTGTTATAAAAGTTTGGTTTTTTAGTGCTGTAAATGCATTTTCAGCTCGCGCTGTACACATTTGCTATGAGAGGCATTATCTCATAAGGGAAATATTGGACAATCAAATTAATGACTGCCCAGGCTTCAGGATGTCTTTTTACACTATATAAAGGTGGAAATTTACATTGGAAACGTTTGGTTTAGCTGTTATAAAAGTTTGGTTTTTTAGTGCTGAAAATGCATTTTCAGCTCGCACTGTACACATTTGCTATGTGAGGCATTATCTCATAAGGGAAATACTGGACAATCAAATTAATGACTTCCCAGGCTTCAGGATGCATTTTTACACTCTATAAATGTGGAAATTTACATTGGAAACGTTTGGTTTAGCTGTTATAAAAGTTTGTTTTTTTAGTGCTGTAAATGCATTTTCAGCTCGCGCTGTACACATTTGCTATGTGAGGCATTATCTCATAAGGGAAATACTGGACAATCAAATTAATGACTGCCCAGGCTTCAGGATGTCTTTTTACACTATATAAAGGTGGAAATTTACATTGGAAACGTTTGGTTTAGCTGTTATAAAAGTTTGGTTTTTTAGTGCTGAAAATGCATTTTCAGCTCGCACTGTACACATTTGCTATGTGAGGCATTATCTCATAAGGGAAATACTGGACAATCAAATTAATGACTTCCCAGGCTTCAGGATGCCTTTTTACACTCTATAAATGTGGAAATTTACATTGGAAACGTTTGGTTTAGCTGTTAATGAAGTTTCGTTTTTTTAGTGCTGAAAATTCATTGTCTGCTGGCGCTGTACACTTTTTCTAAGTGTTGCAATATCTCATGAAGGAAATACTGGACAATCAAATTAATGACTTTCCAGGCTTCAGGATGCCTTTCTACACTATATAAAGGTGGAAATTTACATTGGAAACGTTTGGTTTAGCTGTTATAAAAGTTTGGTTTTTTAGTGCTGTAAATGCATTTTCAGCTCGCGCTGTACACATTTGCTATGAAAGGCATTATCTCATAAGGGAAATACTGGACAATCAAATTAATGACTGCCCAGGCTTCAGGATGTCTTTTTACACTATATAAAGGTGGAAATTTACATTGGAAACGTTTAGTTTAGCTGTTAAAGAAGTTTCGTTTTTTTAGTGCTGGAAATTCATTGTCTGCTGGCGCTGTACACTTTTTCTAAGTGTTGCAATATCTCATGAAGGAAATACTGGACAATCAAATTAAAGACTTTCCAGGCTTCAGGATGCCTTTTTACACTATATAAAGGTGGAAATTTACATTGGAAACGTTTGGTTTAGCTGTTATAAAAGTTTGGTTTTTTAGTGCTGTAAATGCATTTTCAGCTCGCGCTGTACACATTTGCTATGAGAGGCATTATCTCATAAGGGAAATATTGGACAATCAAATTAATGACTGCCCAGGCTTCAGGATGTCTTTTTACACTATATAAAGGTGGAAATTTACATTGGAAACATTTAGTTTAGCTGTTAATGAAGTTTCGTTTTTTTAGTGCTGAAAATTCATTGTCTGCTGGCGCTGTACACTTTTTCTAAGTGTTGCAATATCTCATGAAGGAAATACTGGACAATCAAATTAATGACTTTCCAGGCTTCAGGATGCCTTTCTACACTATATAAAGGTGGAAATTTACATTGGAAACGTTTGGTTTAGCTGTTATAAAAGTTTGTTTTTTTAGTGCTGTAAATGCATTTTCAGCTCGCGCTGTACACATTTGCTATGAGAGGCATTATCTCATAAGGGAAATATTGGACAATCAAATTAATGACTGCCCAGGCTTCAGGATGTCTTTTTACACTATATAAAGGTGGAAATTTACATTGGAAACGTTTGGTTTAGCTGTTATAAAAGTTTGGTTTTTTAGTGCTGTAAATGCATTTTCAGCTCGCGCTGTACACATTTGCTATGAGAGGCATTATCTCATAAGGGAAATATTGGACAATCAAATTAATGACTGCCCAGGCTTCAGGATGTCTTTTTACACTATATAAAGGTGGAAATTTACATTGGAAACGTTTGGTTTAGCTGTTATAAAAGTTTGGTTTTTTAGTGCTGAAAATGCATTTTCAGCTCGCACTGTACACATTTGCTATGTGAGGCATTATCTCATAAGGGAAATACTGGACAATCAAATTAATGACTTCCCAGGCTTCAGGATGCATTTTTACACTCTATAAATGTGGAAATTTACATTGGAAACGTTTGGTTTAGCTGTTATAAAAGTTTGTTTTTTTAGTGCTGTAAATGCATTTTCAGCTCGCGCTGTACACATTTGCTATGTGAGGCATTATCTCATAAGGGAAATACTGGACAATCAAATTAATGACTGCCCAGGCTTCAGGATGTCTTTTTACACTATATAAAGGTGGAAATTTACATTGGAAACGTTTGGTTTAGCTGTTATAAAAGTTTGGTTTTTTAGTGCTGAAAATGCATTTTCAGCTCGCACTGTACACATTTGCTATGTGAGGCATTATCTCATAAGGGAAATACTGGACAATCAAATTAATGACTTCCCAGGCTTCAGGATGCCTTTTTACACTCTATAAATGTGGAAATTTACATTGGAAACGTTTGGTTTAGCTGTTAATGAAGTTTCGTTTTTTTAGTGCTGAAAATTCATTGTCTGCTGGCGCTGTACACTTTTTCTAAGTGTTGCAATATCTCATGAAGGAAATACTGGACAATCAAATTAATGACTTTCCAGGCTTCAGGATGCCTTTCTACACTATATAAAGGTGGAAATTTACATTGGAAACGTTTGGTTTAGCTGTTATAAAAGTTTGGTTTTTTAGTGCTGTAAATGCATTTTCAGCTCGCGCTGTACACATTTGCTACGAGAGGCATTATCTCATAAGGGAAATATTGGACAATCAAATTAATGACTGCCCAGGCTTCAGGATGTCTTTTTACACTATATAAAGGTGGAAATTTACATTGGAAACGTTTAGTTTAGCTGTTAATGAAGTTTCGTTTTTTTAGTGCTGGAAATTCATTGTCTGCTGGCGCTGTACACTTTTTCTAAGTGTTGCAATATCTCATGAAGGAAATACTGGACAATCAAATTAAAGACTTTCCAGGCTTCAGGATGCCTTTTTACACTATATAAAGGTGGAAATTTACATTGGAAACGTTTGGTTTAGCTGTTATAAAAGTTTGGTTTTTTAGTGCTGTAAATGCATTTTCAGCTCGCGCTGTACACATTTGCTATGAGAGGCATTATCTCATAAGGGAAATATTGGACAATCAAATTAATGACTGCCCAGGCTTCAGGATGTCTTTTTACACTATATAAAGGTGGAAATTTACATTGGAAACATTTAGTTTAGCTGTTAATGAAGTTTCGTTTTTTTAGTGCTGAAAATTCATTGTCTGCTGGCGCTGTACACTTTTTCTAAGTGTTGCAATATCTCATGAAGGAAATACTGGACAATCAAATTAATGACTTTCCAGGCTTCAGGATGCCTTTCTACACTATATAAAGGTGGAAATTTACATTGGAAACGTTTGGTTTAGCTGTTATAAAAGTTTGTTTTTTTAGTGCTGTAAATGCATTTTCAGCTCGCGCTGTACACATTTGCTATGAGAGGCATTATCTCATAAGGGAAATATTGGACAATCAAATTAATGACTGCCCAGGCTTCAGGATGTCTTTTTACACTATATAAAGGTGGAAATTTACATTGGAAACGTTTGGTTTAGCTGTTATAAAAGTTTGGTTTTTTAGTGCTGTAAATGCATTTTCAGCTCGCGCTGTACACATTTGCTATGAGAGGCATTATCTCATAAGGGAAATATTGGACAATCAAATTAATGGCTGCCCGGGCTTCAGGATGTCTTTTTACACTATATAAAGGTGGAAATTTACATTGGAAACGTTTAGTTTAGCTGTTAATGAAGTTTCGTTTTTTTAGTGCTGAAAATTCATTGTCTGCTGGCGCTGTACACTTTTTCTAAATGTTGCAATATCTCATGAAGGAAATACTGGACAATCAAATTAATGACTTTCCAGGCTTCAGGATGCCTTTCTACACTATATAAAGGTGGAAATTTACATTGGAAACGTTTGGTTTAGCTGTTATAAAAGTTTGGTTTTTTAGTGCTGTAAATGCATTTTCAGCTCGCGCTGTACACATTTGCTATGAGAGGCATTATCTCATAAGGGAAATATTGGACAATCAAATTAATGACTGCCCAGGCTTCAGGATGTCTTTTTACACTATATAAAGGAGGAAATTTACATTGGAAACGTTTGGTTTAGGTGTTATAAAAGTTTGGTTTTTTAGTGCTGAAAATGCATTTTCAGCTCGCGCTGTACACATTTGCAATGAGAGGCATTATCTCATAAGGGAAATACTGGACAATCAAATTAATGACTTCCCAGGCTTCAGGATGCCTTTTTACACTCTATAAATGTGGAAATTTACATTGGAAACGTTTGGTTTAGCTGTTAATGAAGTTTCGTTTTTTTTAGTGCTGAAAATTCATTGTCTGCTGGCGCTGTACACTTTTTCTAAGTGTTGCAATATCTCATGAAGGAAATACTGGACAATCAAATTAATGACTTTCCAGGCTTCAGGATGCCTTTCTACACTATATAAAGGTGGAAATTTACATTGGAAACGTTTGGTTTAGCTGTTATAAAAGTTTGGTTTTTTAGTGCTGTAAATGCATTTTCAGCTCGCGCTGTACACATTTGCTATGAAAGGCATTATCTCATAAGGGAAATACTGGACAATCAAATTAATGACTGCCCAGGCTTCAGGATGTCTTTTTACACTATATAAAGGTGGAAATTTACATTGGAAACGTTTAGTTTAGCTGTTAAAGAAGTTTCGTTTTTTTAGTGCTGGAAATTCATTGTCTGCTGGCGCTGTACACTTTTTCTAAGTGTTGCAATATCTCATGAAGGAAATACTGGACAATCAAATTAAAGACTTTCCAGGCTTCAGGATGCCTTTTTACACTATATAAAGGTGGAAATTTACATTGGAAACGTTTGGTTTAGCTGTTATAAAAGTTTGGTTTTTTAGTGCTGTAAATGCATTTTCAGCTCGCGCTGTACACATTTGCTATGAGAGGCATTATCTCATAAGGGAAATATTGGACAATCAAATTAATGACTGCCCAGGCTTCAGGATGTCTTTTTACACTATATAAAGGTGGAAATTTACATTGGAAACATTTAGTTTAGCTGTTAATGAAGTTTCGTTTTTTTAGTGCTGAAAATTCATTGTCTGCTGGCGCTGTACACTTTTTCTAAGTGTTGCAATATCTCATGAAGGAAATACTGGACAATCAAATTAATGACTTTCCAGGCTTCAGGATGCCTTTCTACACTATATAAAGGTGGAAATTTACATTGGAAACGTTTGGTTTAGCTGTTATAAAAGTTTGTTTTTTTAGTGCTGTAAATGCATTTTCAGCTCGCGCTGTACACATTTGCTATGAGAGGCATTATCTCATAAGGGAAATATTGGACAATCAAATTAATGACTGCCCAGGCTTCAGGATGTCTTTTTACACTATATAAAGGTGGAAATTTACATTGGAAACGTTTGGTTTAGCTGTTATAAAAGTTTGGTTTTTTAGTGCTGTAAATGCATTTTCAGCTCGCGCTGTACACATTTGCTATGAGAGGCATTATCTCATAAGGGAAATATTGGACAATCAAATTAATGACTGCCCAGGCTTCAGGATGTCTTTTTACACTATATAAAGGTGGAAATTTACATTGGAAACGTTTGGTTTAGCTGTTATAAAAGTTTGGTTTTTTAGTGCTGAAAATGCATTTTCAGCTCGCACTGTACACATTTGCTATGTGAGGCATTATCTCATAAGGGAAATACTGGACAATCAAATTAATGACTTCCCAGGCTTCAGGATGCATTTTTACACTCTATAAATGTGGAAATTTACATTGGAAACGTTTGGTTTAGCTGTTATAAAAGTTTGTTTTTTTAGTGCTGTAAATGCATTTTCAGCTCGCGCTGTACACATTTGCTATGTGAGGCATTATCTCATAAGGGAAATACTGGACAATCAAATTAATGACTGCCCAGGCTTCAGGATGTCTTTTTACACTATATAAAGGTGGAAATTTACATTGGAAACGTTTGGTTTAGCTGTTATAAAAGTTTGGTTTTTTAGTGCTGAAAATGCATTTTCAGCTCGCACTGTACACATTTGCTATGTGAGGCATTATCTCATAAGGGAAATACTGGACAATCAAATTAATGACTTCCCAGGCTTCAGGATGCCTTTTTACACTCTATAAATGTGGAAATTTACATTGGAAACGTTTGGTTTAGCTGTTAATGAAGTTTCGTTTTTTTAGTGCTGAAAATTCATTGTCTGCTGGCGCTGTACACTTTTTCTAAGTGTTGCAATATCTCATGAAGGAAATACTGGACAATCAAATTAATGACTTTCCAGGCTTCAGGATGCCTTTCTACACTATATAAAGGTGGAAATTTACATTGGAAACGTTTGGTTTAGCTGTTATAAAAGTTTGGTTTTTTAGTGCTGTAAATGCATTTTCAGCTCGCGCTGTACACATTTGCTACGAGAGGCATTATCTCATAAGGGAAATATTGGACAATCAAATTAATGACTGCCCAGGCTTCAGGATGTCTTTTTACACTATATAAAGGTGGAAATTTACATTGGAAACGTTTAGTTTAGCTGTTAATGAAGTTTCGTTTTTTTAGTGCTGGAAATTCATTGTCTGCTGGCGCTGTACACTTTTTCTAAGTGTTGCAATATCTCATGAAGGAAATACTGGACAATCAAATTAAAGACTTTCCAGGCTTCAGGATGCCTTTTTACACTATATAAAGGTGGAAATTTACATTGGAAACGTTTGGTTTAGCTGTTATAAAAGTTTGGTTTTTTAGTGCTGTAAATGCATTTTCAGCTCGCGCTGTACACATTTGCTATGAGAGGCATTATCTCATAAGGGAAATATTGGACAATCAAATTAATGACTGCCCAGGCTTCAGGATGTCTTTTTACACTATATAAAGGTGGAAATTTACATTGGAAACATTTAGTTTAGCTGTTAATGAAGTTTCGTTTTTTTAGTGCTGAAAATTCATTGTCTGCTGGCGCTGTACACTTTTTCTAAGTGTTGCAATATCTCATGAAGGAAATACTGGACAATCAAATTAATGACTTTCCAGGCTTCAGGATGCCTTTCTACACTATATAAAGGTGGAAATTTACATTGGAAACGTTTGGTTTAGCTGTTATAAAAGTTTGTTTTTTTAGTGCTGTAAATGCATTTTCAGCTCGCGCTGTACACATTTGCTATGAGAGGCATTATCTCATAAGGGAAATATTGGACAATCAAATTAATGACTGCCCAGGCTTCAGGATGTCTTTTTACACTATATAAAGGTGGAAATTTACATTGGAAACGTTTGGTTTAGCTGTTATAAAAGTTTGGTTTTTTAGTGCTGTAAATGCATTTTCAGCTCGCGCTGTACACATTTGCTATGAGAGGCATTATCTCATAAGGGAAATATTGGACAATCAAATTAATGGCTGCCCGGGCTTCAGGATGTCTTTTTACACTATATAAAGGTGGAAATTTACATTGGAAACGTTTAGTTTAGCTGTTAATGAAGTTTCGTTTTTTTAGTGCTGAAAATTCATTGTCTGCTGGCGCTGTACACTTTTTCTAAATGTTGCAATATCTCATGAAGGAAATACTGGACAATCAAATTAATGACTTTCCAGGCTTCAGGATGCCTTTCTACACTATATAAAGGTGGAAATTTACATTGGAAACGTTTGGTTTAGCTGTTATAAAAGTTTGGTTTTTTAGTGCTGTAAATGCATTTTCAGCTCGCGCTGTACACATTTGCTATGAGAGGCATTATCTCATAAGGGAAATATTGGACAATCAAATTAATGACTGCCCAGGCTTCAGGATGTCTTTTTACACTATATAAAGGAGGAAATTTACATTGGAAACGTTTGGTTTAGGTGTTATAAAAGTTTGGTTTTTTAGTGCTGAAAATGCATTTTCAGCTCGCGCTGTACACATTTGCAATGAGAGGCATTATCTCATAAGGGAAATACTGGACAATCAAATTAATGACTTCCCAGGCTTCAGGATGCCTTTTTACACTCTATAAATGTGGAAATTTACATTGGAAACGTTTGGTTTAGCTGTTAATGAAGTTTCGTTTTTTTTAGTGCTGAAAATTCATTGTCTGCTGGCGCTGTACACTTTTTCTAAGTGTTGCAATATCTCATGAAGGAAATACTGGACAATCAAATTAATGACTTTCCAGGCTTCAGGATGCCTTTCTACACTATATAAAGGTGGAAATTTACATTGGAAACGTTTGGTTTAGCTGTTATAAAAGTTTGGTTTTTTAGTGCTGTAAATGCATTTTCAGCTCGCGCTGTACACATTTGCTATGAAAGGCATTATCTCATAAGGGAAATACTGGACAATCAAATTAATGACTGCCCAGGCTTCAGGATGTCTTTTTACACTATATAAAGGTGGAAATTTACATTGGAAACGTTTAGTTTAGCTGTTAAAGAAGTTTCGTTTTTTTAGTGCTGGAAATTCATTGTCTGCTGGCGCTGTACACTTTTTCTAAGTGTTGCAATATCTCATGAAGGAAATACTGGACAATCAAATTAAAGACTTTCCAGGCTTCAGGATGCCTTTTTACACTATATAAAGGTGGAAATTTACATTGGAAACGTTTGGTTTAGCTGTTATAAAAGTTTGGTTTTTTAGTGCTGTAAATGCATTTTCAGCTCGCGCTGTACACATTTGCTATGAGAGGCATTATCTCATAAGGGAAATATTGGACAATCAAATTAATGACTGCCCAGGCTTCAGGATGTCTTTTTACACTATATAAAGGTGGAAATTTACATTGGAAACATTTAGTTTAGCTGTTAATGAAGTTTCGTTTTTTTAGTGCTGAAAATTCATTGTCTGCTGGCGCTGTACACTTTTTCTAAGTGTTGCAATATCTCATGAAGGAAATACTGGACAATCAAATTAATGACTTTCCAGGCTTCAGGATGCCTTTCTACACTATATAAAGGTGGAAATTTACATTGGAAACGTTTGGTTTAGCTGTTATAAAAGTTTGTTTTTTTAGTGCTGTAAATGCATTTTCAGCTCGCGCTGTACACATTTGCTATGAGAGGCATTATCTCATAAGGGAAATATTGGACAATCAAATTAATGACTGCCCAGGCTTCAGGATGTCTTTTTACACTATATAAAGGTGGAAATTTACATTGGAAACGTTTGGTTTAGCTGTTATAAAAGTTTGGTTTTTTAGTGCTGTAAATGCATTTTCAGCTCGCGCTGTACACATTTGCTATGAGAGGCATTATCTCATAAGGGAAATATTGGACAATCAAATTAATGAC
Organism: Idiotropiscis lumnitzeri; assembly: GCF_059441095.1. Classification (NCBI taxonomy): domain Eukaryota; kingdom Metazoa; phylum Chordata; class Actinopteri; order Syngnathiformes; family Syngnathidae; genus Idiotropiscis; species Idiotropiscis lumnitzeri. Next base: position 94,054 of record NW_028283800.1, read on the forward strand.
TGCCCAGGCTTCAGGATGTCTTTTTACACTATATAAAGGTGGAAATTTACATTGGAAACGTTTGGTTTAGCTGTTATAAAAGTTTGGTTTTTTAGTGCTGAAAATGCATTTTCAGCTCGCACTGTACACATTTGCTATGTGAGGCATTATCTCATAAGGGAAATACTGGACAATCAAATTAATGACTTCCCAGGCTTCAGGATGCATTTTTACACTCTATAAATGTGGAAATTTACATTGGAAACGTTTGGTTTAGCTGTTATAAAAGTTTGTTTTTTTAGTGCTGTAAATGCATTTTCAGCTCGCGCTGTACACATTTGCTATGTGAGGCATTATCTCATAAGGGAAATACTGGACAATCAAATTAATGACTGCCCAGGCTTCAGGATGTCTTTTTACACTATATAAAGGTGGAAATTTACATTGGAAACGTTTGGTTTAGCTGTTATAAAAGTTTGGTTTTTTAGTGCTGAAAATGCATTTTCAGCTCGCACTGTACACATTTGCTATGTGAGGCATTATCTCATAAGGGAAATACTGGACAATCAAATTAATGACTTCCCAGGCTTCAGGATGCCTTTTTACACTCTATAAATGTGGAAATTTACATTGGAAACGTTTGGTTTAGCTGTTAATGAAGTTTCGTTTTTTTAGTGCTGAAAATTCATTGTCTGCTGGCGCTGTACACTTTTTCTAAGTGTTGCAATATCTCATGAAGGAAATACTGGACAATCAAATTAATGACTTTCCAGGCTTCAGGATGCCTTTCTACACTATATAAAGGTGGAAATTTACATTGGAAACGTTTGGTTTAGCTGTTATAAAAGTTTGTTTTTTTAGTGCTGTAAATGCATTTTCAGCTCGCGCTGTACACATTTGCTATGAGAGGCATTATCTCATAAGGGAAATATTGGACAATCAAATTAATGACTGCCCAGGCTTCAGGATGTCTTTTTACACTATATAAAGGTGGAAATTTACATTGGAAACGTTTGGTTTAGCTGTTATAAAAGTTTGTTTTTTTAGTGCTGTAAATGCATTTTCAGCTCGCACTGTACACATTTGCTATGAGAGGCATTATCTCATAAGGGAAATATTGGACAATCAAATTAATGACTGCCCAGGCTTCAGGATGTCTTTTTACACTATATAAAGGTGGAAATTTACATTGGAAACGTTTACTTTAGCTGTTAATGAAGTTTCGTTTATTTAGTGCTGAAAATTCATTGTCTGCTGGCGCTGTACACTTTTTCTAAGTGTTGCAATATCTCATGAAGGAAATACTGGACAATCAAATTAATGACTTTCCAGGCTTCAGGATGCCTTTCTACACTATATAAAGGTGGAAATTTACATTGGAAACGTTTGGTTTAGCTGTTATAAAAGTTTGTTTTTTTAGTGCTGTAAATGCATTTTCAGCTCGCACTGTACACATTTGCTATGTGAGGCATTATCTCATAAGGGAAATACTGGACAATCAAATTAATGACTTCCCAGGCTTCAGGATGCCTTTTTACACTCTATAAATGTGGAAATTTACATTGGAAACGTTTGGTTTAGCTGTTAATGAAGTTTCGTTTTTTTAGTGCTGAAAATTCATTGTCTGCTGGCGCTGTACACTTTTTCTAAGTGTTGCAATATCTCATGAAGGAAATACTGGACAATCAAATTAATGACTTTCCAGGCTTCAGGATGCCTTTCTACACTATATAAAGGTGGAAATTTACATTGGAAACGTTTGGTTTAGCTGTTATAAAAGTTTGGTTTTTTAGTGCTGTAAATGCATTTTCAGCTCGCGCTGTACACATTTGCTATGAGAGGCATTATCTCATAAGGGAAATATTGGACAATCAAATTAATGACTGCCCAGGCTTCAGGATGTCTTTTTACACTATATAAAGGTGGAAATTTACATTGGAAACGTTTGGTTTAGCTGTTATAAAAGTTTGTTTTTTTAGTGCTGTAAATGCATTTTCAGCTCGCACTGTACACATTTGCTATGAGAGGCATTATCTCATAAGGGAAATATTGGACAATCAAATTAATGACTGCCCAGGCTTCAGGATGTCTTTTTACACTATATAAAGGTGGAAATTTACATTGGAAACGTTTGGTTTAGCTGTTATAAAAGTTTGTTTTTTTAGTGCTGTAAATGCATTTTCAGCTCGCACTGTACACATTTGCTATGAGAGGCATTATCTCATAAGGGAAATATTGGACAATCAAATTAATGACTGCCCAGGCTTCAGGATGTCTTTTTACACTATATAAAGGTGGAAATTTACATTGGAAACGTTTAGTTTAGCTGTTAATGAAGTATCGTTTTTTTAGTGCTGAAAATTCATTGTCTACTGGCGCTGTACACTTTTTCTAAGTGTTGCAATATCTCATGAAGGAAATACTGGACAATCAAATTAATGACTTTCCAGGCTTCAGGATGCCTTTCTACACTATATAAAGGTGGAAATTTACATTGGAAACGTTTGGTTTAGCTGTTATAAAAGTTTGGTTTTTTAGTGCTGTAAATGCATTTTCAGCTCGCGCTGTACACATTTGCTATGAGAGGCATTATCTCATAAGGGAAATATTGGACAATCAAATTAATGACTGCCCAGGCTTCAGGATGTCTTTTTACACTATATAAAGGTGGAAATTTACATTGGAAACGTTTGGTTTAGCTGTTATAAAAGTTTGTTTTTTTAGTGCTGAAAATGCATTTTCAGCTCGCACTGTACACATTTGCTATGTGAGGCATTATCTCATAAGGGAAATACTGGACAATCAAATTAATGACTTCCCAGGCTTCAGGATGCATTTTTACACTCTATAAATGTGGAAATTTACATTGGAAACGTTTGGTTTAGCTGTTATAAAAGTTTGTTTTTTTAGTGCTGTAAATGCATTTTCAGCTCGCGCTGTACACATTTGCTATGTGAGGCATTATCTCATAAGGGAAATACTGGACAATCAAATTAATGACTGCCCAGGCTTCAGGATGTCTTTTTACACTATATAAAGGTGGAAATTTACATTGGAAACGTTTGGTTTAGCTGTTATAAAAGTTTGGTTTTTTAGTGCTGAAAATGCATTTTCAGCTCGCACTGTACACATTTGCTATGTGAGGCATTATCTCATAAGGGAAATACTGGACAATCAAATTAATGACTTCCCAGGCTTCAGGATGCCTTTTTACACTCTATAAATGTGGAAATTTACATTGGAAACGTTTGGTTTAGCTGTTAATGAAGTTTCGTTTTTTTAGTGCTGAAAATTCATTGTCTGCTGGCGCTGTACACTTTTTCTAAGTGTTGCAATATCTCATGAAGGAAATACTGGACAATCAAATTAATGACTTTCCAGGCTTCAGGATGCCTTTCTACACTATATAAAGGTGGAAATTTACATTGGAAACGTTTGGTTTAGCTGTTATAAAAGTTTGGTTTTTTAGTGCTGTAAATGCATTTTCAGCTCGCGCTGTACACATTTGCTATGAGAGGCATTATCTCATAAGGGAAATATTGGACAATCAAATTAATGACTGCCCAGGCTTCAGGATGTCCTTTTACACTATATAAAGGTGGAAATTTACATTGGAAACGTTTAGTTTAGCTGTTAATGAAGTTTCGTTTTTTTAGTGCTGGAAATTCATTGTCTGCTGGCGCTGTACACTTTTTCTAAGTGTTGCAATATCTCATGAAGGAAATACTGGACAATCAAATTAATGACTTTCCAGGCTTCAGGATGCCTTTCTACACTATATAAAGGTGGAAATTTACATTGGAAACGTTTGGTTTAGCTGTTATAAAAGTTTGGTTTTTTAGTGCTGTAAATGCATTTTCAGCTCGCGCTGTACACATTTGCTATGAAAGGCATTATCTCATAAGGGAAATATTGGACAATCAAATTAATGACTGCCCAGGCTTCAGGATGTCTTTTTACACTATATAAAGGTGGAAATTTACATTGGAAACGTTTAGTTTAGCTGTTAATGAAGTTTCGGTTTTTTAGTGCTGAAAATTCATTGTCTGCTGGCGCTGTACACTTTTTCTAAGTGTTGCAATATCTCATGAAGGAAATACTGGACAATCAAATTAATCACTTTCCAGGCTTCAGGATGCCTTTCTACACTATATAAAGGTGGAAATGTACATTGGAAACGTTTGGTTTAGCTGTTATAAAAGTTTGGTTTTTTAGTGCTGTAAATGCATTTTCAGCTCGCGCTGTACACATTTGCTATGAGAGGCATTATCTCAGAAGGGAAATATTGGACAATCAAATTAATGACTGCCCAGGCTTCAGGATGTCTTTTTACACTATATAAAGGTGGAAATTTACATTGGAAACGTTTAGTTTAGCTGTTAATGAAGTTTCGTTTTTTTAGTGCTGGAAATTCATTGTCTGCTGGCGCTGTACACTTTTTCTAAGTGTTGCAATATCTCATGAAGGAAATACTGGACAATCAAATTAAAGACTTTCCAGGCTTCAGGATGCCTTTTTACACTATATAAAGGTGGAAATTTACATTGGAAACGTTTGGTTTAGCTGTTATAAAAGTTTGGTTTTTTAGTGCTGTAAATGCATTTTCAGCTCGCGCTGTACACATTTGCTATGAGAGGCATTATCTCATAAGGGAAATATTGGACAATCAAATTAATGACTGCCCAGGCTTCAGGATGTCTTTTTACACTATATAAAGGTGGAAATTTACATTGGAAACATTTAGTTTAGCTGTTAATGAAGTTTCGTTTTTTTAGTGCTGAAAATTCATTGTCTGCTGGCGCTGTACACTTTTTCTAAGTGTTGCAATATCTCATGAAGGAAATACTGGACAATCAAATTAATGACTTTCCAGGCTTCAGGATGCCTTTCTACACTATATAAAGGTGGAAATTTACATTGGAAACGTTTGGTTTAGCTGTTATAAAAGTTTGTTTTTTTAGTGCTGTAAATGCATTTTCAGCTCGCGCTGTACACATTTGCTATGAGAGGCATTATCTCATAAGGGAAATATTGGACAATCAAATTAATGACTGCCCAGGCTTCAGGATGTCTTTTTACACTATATAAAGGTGGAAATTTACATTGGAAACGTTTGGTTTAGCTGTTATAAAAGTTTGGTTTTTTAGTGCTGTAAATGCATTTTCAGCTCGCGCTGTACACATTTGCTATGAGAGGCATTATCTCATAAGGGAAATATTGGACAATCAAATTAATGGCTGCCCGGGCTTCAGGATGTCTTTTTACACTATATAAAGGTGGAAATTTACATTGGAAACGTTTAGTTTAGCTGTTAATGAAGTTTCGTTTTTTTAGTGCTGAAAATTCATTGTCTGCTGGCGCTGTACACTTTTTCTAAATGTTGCAATATCTCATGAAGGAAATACTGGACAATCAAATTAATGACTTTCCAGGCTTCAGGATGCCTTTCTACACTATATAAAGGTGGAAATTTACATTGGAAACGTTTGGTTTAGCTGTTTATAAAAGTTTGGTTTTTTAGTGCTGTAAATGCATTTTCAGCTCGCGCTGTACACATTTGCTATGAGAGGCATTATCTCATAAGGGAAATATTGGACAATCAAATTAATGACTGCCCAGGCTTCAGGATGTCTTTTTACACTATATAAAGGAGGAAATTTACATTGGAAACGTTTGGTTTAGGTGTTATAAAAGTTTGGTTTTTTAGTGCTGAAAATGCATTTTCAGCTCGCGCTGTACACATTTGCAATGAGAGGCATTATCTCATAAGGGAAATACTGGACAATCAAATTAATGACTTCCCAGGCTTCAGGATGCCTTTTTACACTCTATAAATGTGGAAATTTACATTGGAAACGTTTGGTTTAGCTGTTAATGAAGTTTCGTTTTTTTTAGTGCTGAAAATTCATTGTCTGCTGGCGCTGTACACTTTTTCTCAGTGTTGCAATATCTCATGAAGGAAATACTGGACAATCAAATTAATGACTTTCCAGGCTTCAGGATGCCTTTCTACACTATATAAAGGTGGAAATTTACATTGGAAACGTTTGGTTTAGCTGTTATAAAAGTTTGTTTTTTTAGTGCTGTAAATGCATTTTCAGCTCGCGCTGTACACATTTGCTATGAGAGGCATTATCTCATAAGGGAAATATTGGACAATCAAATTAATGACTGCCCAGGCTTCAGGATGTCTTTTTACACTATATAAAGGTGGAAATTTACATTGGAAACGTTTGGTTTAGCTGTTATAAAAGTTTGTTTTTTTAGTGCTGTAAATGCATTTTCAGCTCGCACTGTACACATTTGCTATGAGAGGCATTATCTCATAAGGGAAATATTGGACAATCAAATTAATGACTGCCCAGGCTTCAGGATGTCTTTTTACACTATATAAAGGTGGAAATTTACATTGGAAACGTTTACTTTAGCTGTTAATGAAGTTTCGTTTATTTAGTGCTGAAAATTCATTGTCTGCTGGCGCTGTACACTTTTTCTAAGTGTTGCAATATCTCATGAAGGAAATACTGGACAATCAAATTAATGACTTTCCAGGCTTCAGGATGCCTTTCTACACTATATAAAGGTGGAAATTTACATTGGAAACGTTTGGTTTAGCTGTTATAAAAGTTTGTTTTTTTAGTGCTGTAAATGCATTTTCAGCTCGCACTGTACACATTTGCTATGTGAGGCATTATCTCATAAGGGAAATATTGGACAATCAAATTAATGACTGCCCAGGCTTCAGGATGTCTTTTTACACTATATAAAGGTGGAAATTTACATTGGAAACGTTTGGTTTAGCTGTTATAAAAGTTTGGTTTTTTAGTGCTGTAAATGCATTTTCAGCTCGCGCTGTACACATTTGCTATGAGAGGCATTATCTCATAAGGGAAATATTGGACAATCAAATTAATGGCTGCCCGGGCTTCAGGATGTCTTTTTACACTATATAAAGGTGGAAATTTACATTGGAAACGTTTAGTTTAGCTGTTAATGAAGTTTCGTTTTTTTAGTGCTGAAAATTCATTGTCTGCTGGCGCTGTACACTTTTTCTAAATGTTGCAATATCTCATGAAGGAAATACTGGACAATCAAATTAATGACTTTCCAGGCTTCAGGATGCCTTTCTACACTATATAAAGGTGGAAATTTACATTGGAAACGTTTGGTTTAGCTGTTATAAAAGTTTGGTTTTTTAGTGCTGTAAATGCATTTTCAGCTCGCGCTGTACACATTTGCTATGAGAGGCATTATCTCATAAGGGAAATATTGGACAATCAAATTAATGACTGCCCAGGCTTCAGGATGTCTTTTTACACTATATAAAGGAGGAAATTTACATTGGAAACGTTTGGTTTAGGTGTTATAAAAGTTTGGTTTTTTAGTGCTGAAAATGCATTTTCAGCTCGCGCTGTACACATTTGCAATGAGAGGCATTATCTCATAAGGGAAATACTGGACAATCAAATTAATGACTTCCCAGGCTTCAGGATGCCTTTTTACACTCTATAAATGTGGAAATTTACATTGGAAACGTTTGGTTTAGCTGTTATAAAAGTTTGTTTTTTTAGTGCTGTAAATGCATTTTCAGCTCGCGCTGTACACATTTGCTATGAGAGGCATTATCTCATAAGGGAAATATTGGACAATCAAATTAATGACTGCCCAGGCTTCAGGATGTCTTTTTACACTATATAAAGGTGGAAATTTACATTGGAAACGTTTGGTTTAGCTGTTATAAAAGTTTGTTTTTTTAGTGCTGTAAATGCATTTTCAGCTCGCACTGTACACATTTGCTATGAGAGGCATTATCTCATAAGGGAAATATTGGACAATCAAATTAATGACTGCCCAGGCTTCAGGATGTCTTTTTACACTATATAAAGGTGGAAATTTACATTGGAAACGTTTACTTTAGCTGTTAATGAAGTTTCGTTTATTTAGTGCTGAAAATTCATTGTCTGCTGGCGCTGTACACTTTTTCTAAGTGTTGCAATATCTCATGAAGGAAATACTGGACAATCAAATTAATGACTTTCCAGGCTTCAGGATGCCTTTCTACACTATATAAAGGTGGAAATTTACATTGGAAACGTTTGGTTTAGCTGTTATAAAAGTTTGTTTTTTTAGTGCTGTAAATGCATTTTCAGCTCGCACTGTACACATTTGCTATGTGAGGCATTATCTCATAAGGGAAATATTGGACAATCAAATTAATGACTGCCCAGGCTTCAGGATGTCTTTTTACACTATATAAAGGTGGAAATTTACATTGGAAACGTTTGGTTTAGCTGTTATAAAAGTTTGGTTTTTTAGTGCTGTAAATGCATTTTCAGCTCGCGCTGTACACATTTGCTATGAGAGGCATTATCTCATAAGGGAAATATTGGACAATCAAATTAATGGCTGCCCGGGCTTCAGGATGTCTTTTTACACTATATAAAGGTGGAAATTTACATTGGAAACGTTTAGTTTAGCTGTTAATGAAGTTTCGTTTTTTTAGTGCTGAAAATTCATTGTCTGCTGGCGCTGTACACTTTTTCTAAATGTTGCAATATCTCATGAAGGAAATACTGGACAATCAAATTAATGACTTTCCAGGCTTCAGGATGCCTTTCTACACTATATAAAGGTGGAAATTTACATTGGAAACGTTTGGTTTAGCTGTTATAAAAGTTTGGTTTTTTAGTGCTGTAAATGCATTTTCAGCTCGCGCTGTACACATTTGCTATGAGAGGCATTATCTCATAAGGGAAATATTGGACAATCAAATTAATGACTGCCCAGGCTTCAGGATGTCTTTTTACACTATATAAAGGAGGAAATTTACATTGGAAACGTTTGGTTTAGGTGTTATAAAAGTTTGGTTTTTTAGTGCTGAAAATGCATTTTCAGCTCGCGCTGTACACATTTGCAATGAGAGGCATTATCTCATAAGGGAAATACTGGACAATCAAATTAATGACTTCCCAGGCTTCAGGATGCCTTTTTACACTCTATAAATGTGGAAATTTACATTGGAAACGTTTGGTTTAGCTGTTAATGAAGTTTCGTTTTTTTTAGTGCTGAAAATTCATTGTCTGCTGGCGCTGTACACTTTTTCTCAGTGTTGCAATATCTCATGAAGGAAATACTGGACAATCAAATTAATGACTTTCCAGGCTTCAGGATGCCTTTCTACACTATATAAAGGTGGAAATTTACATTGGAAACGTTTGGTTTAGCTGTTATAAAAGTTTGTTTTTTTAGTGCTGTAAATGCATTTTCAGCTCGCGCTGTACACATTTGCTATGAGAGGCATTATCTCATAAGGGAAATATTGGACAATCAAATTAATGACTGCCCAGGCTTCAGGATGTCTTTTTACACTATATAAAGGTGGAAATTTACATTGGAAACGTTTGGTTTAGCTGTTATAAAAGTTTGTTTTTTTAGTGCTGTAAATGCATTTTCAGCTCGCACTGTACACATTTGCTATGAGAGGCATTATCTCATAAGGGAAATATTGGACAATCAAATTAATGACTGCCCAGGCTTCAGGATGTCTTTTTACACTATATAAAGGTGGAAATTTACATTGGAAACGTTTACTTTAGCTGTTAATGAAGTTTCGTTTATTTAGTGCTGAAAATTCATTGTCTGCTGGCGCTGTACACTTTTTCTAAGTGTTGCAATATCTCATGAAGGAAATACTGGACAATCAAATTAATGACTTTCCAGGCTTCAGGATGCCTTTCTACACTATATAAAGGTGGAAATTTACATTGGAAACGTTTGGTTTAGCTGTTATAAAAGTTTGTTTTTTTAGTGCTGTAAATGCATTTTCAGCTCGCACTGTACACATTTGCTATGTGAGGCATTATCTCATAAGGGAAATACTGGACAATCAAATTAATGACTTCCCAGGCTTCAGGATGCCTTTTTACACTCTATAAATGTGGAAATTTACATTGGAAACGTTTGGTTTAGCTGTTAATGAAGTTTCGTTTTTTTTAGTGCTGAAAATTCATTGTCTGCTGGCGCTGTACACTTTTTCTAAGTGTTGCAATATCTCATGAAGGAAATACTGGACAATCAAATTAATGACTTTCCAGGCTTCAGGATGCCTTTCTACACTATATAAAGGTGGAAATTTACATTGGAAACGTTTGGTTTAGCTGTTATAAAAGTTTGGTTTTTTAGTGCTGTAAATGCATTTTCAGCTCGCGCTGTACACATTTGCTATGAGAGGCATTATCTCATAAGGGAAATATTGGACAATCAAATTAATGACTGCCCAGGCTTCAGGATGTCTTTTTACACTATATAAAGGTGGAAATTTACATTGGAAACGTTTGGTTTAGCTGTTATAAAAGTTTGTTTTTTTAGTGCTGTAAATGCATTTTCAGCTCGCACTGTACACATTTGCTATGAGAGGCATTATCTCATAAGGGAAATATTGGACAATCAAATTAATGACTGCCCAGGCTTCAGGATGTCTTTTTACACTATATAAAGGTGGAAATTTACATTGGAAACGTTTACTTTAGCTGTTAATGAAGTTTCGTTTATTTAGTGCTGAAAATTCATTGTCTGCTGGCGCTGTACACTTTTTCTAAGTGTTGCAATATCTCATGAAGGAAATACTGGACAATCAAATTAATGACTTTCCAGGCTTCAGGATGCCTTTCTACACTATATAAAGGTGGAAATTTACATTGGAAACGTTTGGTTTAGCTGTTATAAAAGTTTGTTTTTTTAGTGCTGTAAATGCATTTTCAGCTCGCACTGTACACATTTGCTATGTGAGGCATTATCTCATAAGGGAAATACTGGACAATCAAATTAATGACTTCCCAGGCTTCAGGATGCCTTTTTACACTCTATAAATGTGGAAATTTACATTGGAAACGTTTGGTTTAGCTGTTAATGAAGTTTCGTTTTTTTAGTGCTGAAAATTCATTGTCTGCTGGCGCTGTACACTTTTTCTAAGTGTTGCAATATCTCATGAAGGAAATACTGGACAATCAAATTAATGACTTTCCAGGCTTCAGGATGCCTTTCTACACTATATAAAGGTGGAAATTTACATTGGAAACGTTTGGTTTAGCTGTTATAAAAGTTTGGTTTTTTAGTGCTGTAAATGCATTTTCAGCTCGCGCTGTACACATTTGCTATGAGAGGCATTATCTCATAAGGGAAATATTGGACAATCAAATTAATGACTGCCCAGGCTTCAGGATGTCTTTTTACACTATATAAAGGTGGAAATTTACATTGGAAACGTTTGGTTTAGCTGTTATAAAAGTTTGTTTTTTTAGTGCTGTAAATGCATTTTCAGCTCGCACTGTACACATTTGCTATGAGAGGCATTATCTCATAAGGGAAATATTGGACAATCAAATTAATGACTGCCCAGGCTTCAGGATGTCTTTTTACACTATATAAAGGTGGAAATTTACATTGGAAACGTTTGGTTTAGCTGTTATAAAAGTTTGTTTTTTTAGTGCTGTAAATGCATTTTCAGCTCGCACTGTACACATTTGCTATGAGAGGCATTATCTCATAAGGGAAATATTGGACAATCAAATTAATGACTGCCCAGGCTTCAGGATGTCTTTTTACACTATATAAAGGTGGAAATTTACATTTGAAACGTTTGGTTTAGCTGTTATAAAAGTTTGGTTTTTTAGTGCTGAAAATGCATTTTAAGCTCGCGCTGTACACATTTGCTATGAGAGGCATTATCTCATAAGGGAAATATTGGACAATCAAATTAATGACTGCCCAGGCTTCAGGATGTCTTTTTACACTATATAAAGGTGGAAATTTACATTGGAAACGTTTGGTTTAGCTGTTATAAAAGTTTGGTTTTTTAGTGCTGTAAATGCATTTTCAGCTCGCGCTGTACACATTTGCTATGAGAGGCATTATCTCATAAGGGAAATATTGGACAATCAAATTAATGACTGCCCAGGCTTCAGGATGTCTTTTTACACTATATAAAGGTGGAAATTTACATTGGAAACGTTTGGTTTAGGTGTTATATAAGTTTGTTTTTTTAGTGCTGAAAATGCATTTTCAGCTCGCACTGTACACATTTGCTATGTGAGGCATTATCTCATAAGGGAAATACTGGACAATCAAATTAATGACTTCCCAGGCTTCAGGATGCCTTTTTACACTATATAAAGGTGGAAATTTACATTGGAAACGTTTGGTTTAGCTGTTATAAAAGTTTGGTTTTTTTAGTGCTGAAAATTCATTGTCTGCTGGCGCTGTACACTTTTTCTAAGTGTTGCAATATCTCATGAAGGAAATACTGGACAATCAAATTAATGACTTTCCAGGCTCCAGGATGCCTTTCTACACTATATAAAGGTGGAAATTTACATTGGAAACGTTTGGTTTAGCTGTTATAAAAGTTTGGTTTTTTAGTGCTGTAAATGCATTTTCAGCTCGCGCTGTACACATTTGCTATGAGAGGCATTATCTCATAAGGGAAATATTGGACAATCATATTAATGACTGCCCAGGCTTCAGGATGTCTTTTTACACTATATAAAGGTGGAAATTTACATTGGAAACGTTTAGTTGAGCTGTTAATGAAGTATCGTTTTTTTAGTGCTGAAAATTCATTGTCTACTGGCGCTGTACACTTTTTCTAAGTGTTGCAATTACTCATGAAGGAAATACTGGACAATCAAATTAATGACTTTCCAGGCTTCAGGATGCCTTTCTACACTAGATAAAGGTGGAAATTTACATTGGAAACGTTTGGTTTAGCTGTTATAAAAGTTTGTTTTTTTAGTGCTGTAAATGCATTTTCAGCTCGCACTGTACACATTTGCTATGAGAGGCATTATCTCATAAGGGAAATATTGGACAATCAAATTAATGACTGCCCAGGCTTCAGGATGTCTTTTTACACTATATAAAGGTGGAAATTTACATTGGAAACGTTTACTTTAGCTGTTAATGAAGTTTCGTTTATTTAGTGCTGAAAATTCATTGTCTGCTGGCGCTGTACACTTTTTCTAAGTGTTGCAATATCTCATGAAGGAAATACTGGACAATCAAATTAATGACTTTCCAGGCTTCAGGATGCCTTTCTACACTATATAAAGGTGGAAATTTACATTGGAAACGTTTGGTTTAGCTGTTATAAAAGTTTGGTTTTTTAGTGCTGTAAATGCATTTTCAGCTCGCGCTGTACACATTTGCTATGAGAGGCATTATCTCATAAGGGAAATATTGGACAATCAAATTAATGACTGCCCAGGCTTCAGGATGTCTTTTTACACTATATAAAGGTGGAAATTTACATTGGAAACGTTTGGTTTAGCTGTTATAAAAGTTTGTTTTTTTAGTGCTGTAAATGCATTTTCAGCTCGCACTGTACACATTTGCTATGAGAGGCATTATCTCATAAGGGAAATATTGGACAATCAAATTAATGACTGCCCAGGCTTCAGGATGTCTTTTTACACTATATAAAGGTGGAAATTTACATTGGAAACGTTTGGTTTAGCTGTTATAAAAGTTTGTTTTTTTAGTGCTGTAAATGCATTTTCAGCTCGCACTGTACACATTTGCTATGAGAGGCATTATCTCATAAGGGAAATATTGGACAATCAAATTAATGACTGCCCAGGCTTCAGGATGTCTTTTTACACTATATAAAGGTGGAAATTTACATTTGAAACGTTTGGTTTAGCTGTTATAAAAGTTTGGTTTTTTAGTGCTGAAAATGCATTTTCAGCTCGCGCTGTACACATTTGCTATGAGAGGCATTATCTCATAAGGGAAATATTGGACAATCAAATTAATGACTGCCCAGGCTTCAGGATGTCTTTTTACACTATATAAAGGTGGAAATTTACATTGGAAACGTTTGGTTTAGCTGTTATAAAAGTTTGGTTTTTTAGTGCTGTAAATGCATTTTCAGCTCGCGCTGTACACATTTGCTATGAGAGGCATTATCTCATAAGGGAAATATTGGACAATCAAATTAATGACTGCCCAGGCTTCAGGATGTCTTTTTACACTATATAAAGGTGGAAATTTACATTGGAAACGTTTGGTTTAGGTGTTATATAAGTTTGTTTTTTTAGTGCTGAAAATGCATTTTCAGCTCGCACTGTACACATTTGCTATGTGAGGCATTATCTCATAAGGGAAATACTGGACAATCAAATTAATGACTTCCCAGGCTTCAGGATGCCTTTTTACACTATATAAAGGTGGAAATTTACATTGGAAACGTTTGGTTTAGCTGTTATAAAAGTTTGGTTTTTTTAGTGCTGAAAATTCATTGTCTGCTGGCGCTGTACACTTTTTCTAAGTGTTGCAATATCTCATGAAGGAAATACTGGACAATCAAATTAATGACTTTCCAGGCTCCAGGATGCCTTTCTACACTATATAAAGGTGGAAATTTACATTGGAAACGTTTGGTTTAGCTGTTATAAAAGTTTGGTTTTTTAGTGCTGTAAATGCATTTTCAGCTCGCGCTGTACACATTTGCTATGAGAGGCATTATCTCATAAGGGAAATATTGGACAATCATATTAATGACTGCCCAGGCTTCAGGATGTCTTTTTACACTATTTAAAGGTGGAAATTTACATTGGAAACGTTTAGTTGAGCTGTTAATGAAGTATCGTTTTTTTAGTGCTGAAAATTCATTGTCTACTGGCGCTGTACACTTTTTCTAAGTGTTGCAATATCTCATGAAGGAAATACTGGACAATCAAATTAATGACTTTCCAGGCTTCAGGATGCCTTTCTACACTATATAAAGGTGGAAATTTACATTGGAAACGTTTGGTTTAGCTGTTATAAAAGTTTGGTTTTTTAGTGCTGTAAATGCATTTTCAGCTCGCGCTGTACACATTTGCTATGAGAGGCATTATCTCATAAGGGAAATATTGGACAATCAAATTAATGACTGCCCAGGCTTCAGGATGTCTTTTTACACTATATAAAGGTGGAAATTTACATTGGAAACGTTTGGTTTAGCTGTTATAAAAGTTTGGTTTTTTAGTGCTGAAAATGTATTTTCAGCTCGCACTGTACACATTTGCTATGTGAGGCATTATCTCATAAGGGAAATACTGGACAATCAAATTAATGACTTCCCAGGCTTCAGGATGCATTTTTACACTCTATAAATGTGGAAATTTACATTGGAAACGTTTGGTTTAGCTGTTATAAAAGTTTGTTTTTTTAGTGCTGTAAATGCATTTTCAGCTCGCGCTGTACACATTTGCTATGAGAGGCATTATCTCATAAGGGAAATATTGGACAATCAAATTAATGGCTGCCCAGGCTTCAGGATGTCTTTTTACACTATATAAAGGTGGAAATTTACATTGGAAACGTTTAGTTTAGCTGTTAATGAAGTTTCGGTTTTTTAGTGCTGAAAATTCATTGTCTGCTGGCGCTGTACACTTTTTCTAAGTGTTGCAATATCTCATGAAGGAAATACTGGACAATCAAATTAAAGACTTTCCAGGCTTCAGGATGCCTTTTTACACTATATAAAGGTGGAAATTTACATTGGAAACGTTTGGTTTAGCTGTTATAAAAGTTTGGTTTTTTAGTGCTGTAAATGCATTTTCAGCTCGCGCTGTACACATTTGCTATGAGAGGCATTATCTCATAAGGGAAATATTGGACAATCAAATTAATGACTGCCCAGGCTTCAGGATGTCTTTTTACACTATATAAAGGTGGAAATTTACATTGGAAACATTTAGTTTAGCTGTTAATGAAGTTTCGTTTTTTTAGTGCTGAAAATTCATTGTCTGCTGGCGCTGTACACTTTTTCTAAGTGTTGCAATATCTCATGAAGGAAATACTGGACAATCAAATTAATGACTTTCCAGGCTTCAGGATGCCTTTCTACACTATATAAAGGTGGAAATTTACATTGGAAACGTTTGGTTTAGCTGTTATAAAAGTTTGGTTTTTTAGTGCTGTAAATGCATTTTCAGCTCGCGCTGTACACATTTGCTATGAGAGGCATTATCTCATAAGGGAAATATTGGACAATCAAATTAATGACTGCCCAGGCTTCAGGATGTCTTTTTACACTATATAAAGGTGGAAATTTACATTGGAAACGTTTAGTTTAGCTGTTAATGAAGTTTCGTTTTTTTAGTGCTGAAAATTCATTGTCTGCTGGCGCTGTACACTTTTTCTAAATGTTGCAATATCTCATGAAGGAAATACTGGACAATCAAATTAATGACTTTCCAGGCTTCAGGATGCCTTTCTACACTATATAAAGGTGGAAATTTACATTGGAAACGTTTGGTTTAGCTGTTATAAAAGTTTGGTTTTTTAGTGCTGTAAATGCATTTTCAGCTCGCGCTGTACACATTTGCTATGAGAGGCATTATCTCATAAGGGAAATATTGGACAATCAAATTAATGACTGCCCAGGCTTCAGGATGTCTTTTTACACTATATAAAGGAGGAAATTTACATTGGAAACGTTTGGTTTAGGTGTTATAAAAGTTTGGTTTTTTAGTGCTGAAAATGCATTTTCAGCTCGCGCTGTACACATTTGCTATGAGAGGCATTATCTCATAAGGGAAATATTGGACAATCAAATTAATGACTGCCCAGGCTTCAGGATGTCTTTTTACACTATATAAAGGTGGAAATTTACATTGGAAACGTTTGGTTTAGCTGTTATAAAAGTTTGGTTTTTTAGTGCTGTAAATGCATTTTCAGCTCGCGCTGTACACATTTGCTATGAGAGGCATTATCTCATAAGGGAAATATTGGACAATCAAATTAATGACTGCCCGGGCTTCAGGATGTCTTTTTACACTATATAAAGGTGGAAATTTACATTGGAAACGTTTACTTTAGCTGTTAATGAAGTTTCGTTTATTTAGTGCTGAAAATTCATTGTCTGCTGGCGCTGTACACTTTTTCTAAGTGTTGCAATATTTCATGAAGGAAATACTGGACAATCAAATTAATGACTTTCCAGGCTTCAGGATGCCTTTCTACACTATATAAAGGTGGAAATTTACATTGGAAACGTTTGGTTTAGCTGTTATAAAAGTTTGTTTTTTTAGTGCTGTAAATGCATTTTCAGCTCGCACTGTACACATTTGCTATGTGAGGCATTATCTCATAAGGGAAATACTGGACAATCAAATTAATGACTTCCCAGGCTTCAGGATGCCTTTTTACACTCTATAAATGTGGAAATTTACATTGGAAACGTTTGGTTTAGCTGTTAATGAAGTTTCGTTTTTTTAGTGCTGAAAATTCATTGTCTGCTGGCGCTGTACACTTTTTCTAAGTGTTGCAATATCTCATGAAGGAAATACTGGACAATCAAATTAATGACTTTCCAGGCTTCAGGATGCCTTTCTACACTATATAAAGGTGGAAATTTACATTGGAAACGTTTGGTTTAGCTGTTATAAAAGTTTGGTTTTTTAGTGCTGTAAATGCATTTTCAGCTCGCGCTGTACACATTTGCTATGAGAGGCATTATCTCATAAGGGAAATATTGGACAATCAAATTAATGACTGCCCAGGCTTCAGGATGTCTTTTTACACTATATAAAGGTGGAAATTTACATTGGAAACGTTTGGTTTAGCTGTTATAAAAGTTTGTTTTTTTAGTGCTGTAAATGCATTTTCAGCTCGCACTGTACACATTTGCTATGAGAGGCATTATCTCATAAGGGAAATATTGGACAATCAAATTAATGACTGCCCAGGCTTCAGGATGTCTTTTTACACTATATAAAGGTGGAAATTTACATTGGAAACGTTTGGTTTAGCTGTTATAAAAGTTTGTTTTTTTAGTGCTGTAAATGCATTTTCAGCTCGCACTGTACACATTTGCTATGAGAGGCATTATCTCATAAGGGAAATATTGGACAATCAAATTAATGACTGCCCAGGCTTCAGGATGTCTTTTTACACTATATAAAGGTGGAAATTTACATTTGAAACGTTTGGTTTAGCTGTTATAAAAGTTTGTTTTTTTAGTGCTGAAAATGCATTTTCAGCTCGCGCTGTACACATTTGCTATGAGAGGCATTATCTCATAAGGGAAATATTGGACAATCAAATTAATGACTGCCCAGGCTTCAGGATGTCTTTTTACACTATATAAAGGTGGAAATTTACATTGGAAACGTTTGGTTTAGCTGTTATAAAAGTTTGTTTTTTTAGTGCTGTAAATGCATTTTCAGCTCGCACTGTACACATTTGCTATGAGAGGCATTATCTCATAAGGGAAATATTGGACAATCAAATTAATGACTGCCCAGGCTTCAGGATGTCTTTTTACACTATATAAAGGAGGAAATTTACATTGGAAACGTTTGGTTTAGGTGTTATAAAAGTTTGGTTTTTTAGTGCTGAAAATGCATTTTCAGCTCGCGCTGTACACATTTGCTATGAGAGGCATTATCTCATAAGGGAAATATTGGACAATCAAATTAATGACTGCCCAGGCTTCAGGATGTCTTTTTACACTATATAAAGGTGGAAATTTACATTGGAAACGTTTGGTTTAGCTGTTATAAAAGTTTGGTTTTTTAGTGCTGTAAATGCATTTTCAGCTCGCGCTGTACACATTTGCTATGAGAGGCATTATCTCATAAGGGAAATATTGGACAATCAAATTAATGACTGCCCGGGCTTCAGGATGTCTTTTTACACTATATAAAGGTGGAAATTTACATTGGAAACGTTTACTTTAGCTGTTAATGAAGTTTCGTTTATTTAGTGCTGAAAATTCATTGTCTGCTGGCGCTGTACACTTTTTCTAAGTGTTGCAATATTTCATGAAGGAAATACTGGACAATCAAATTAATGACTTTCCAGGCTTCAGGATGCCTTTCTACACTATATAAAGGTGGAAATTTACATTGGAAACGTTTGGTTTAGCTGTTATAAAAGTTTGTTTTTTTAGTGCTGTAAATGCATTTTCAGCTCGCACTGTACACATTTGCTATGTGAGGCATTATCTCATAAGGGAAATACTGGACAATCAAATTAATGACTTCCCAGGCTTCAGGATGCCTTTTTACACTCTATAAATGTGGAAATTTACATTGGAAACGTTTGGTTTAGCTGTTAATGAAGTTTCGTTTTTTTAGTGCTGAAAATTCATTGTCTGCTGGCGCTGTACACTTTTTCTAAGTGTTGCAATATCTCATGAAGGAAATACTGGACAATCAAATTAATGACTTTCCAGGCTTCAGGATGCCTTTCTACACTATATAAAGGTGGAAATTTACATTGGAAACGTTTGGTTTAGCTGTTATAAAAGTTTGGTTTTTTAGTGCTGTAAATGCATTTTCAGCTCGCGCTGTACACATTTGCTATGAGAGGCATTATCTCATAAGGGAAATATTGGACAATCAAATTAATGACTGCCCAGGCTTCAGGATGTCTTTTTACACTATATAAAGGTGGAAATTTACATTGGAAACGTTTGGTTTAGCTGTTATAAAAGTTTGTTTTTTTAGTGCTGTAAATGCATTTTCAGCTCGCACTGTACACATTTGCTATGAGAGGCATTATCTCATAAGGGAAATATTGGACAATCAAATTAATGACTGCCCAGGTTTCAGGATGTCTTTTTACACTATATAAAGGTGGAAATTTACATTGGAAACGTTTGGTTTAGCTGTTATAAAAGTTTGTTTTTTTAGTGCTGTAAATGCATTTTCAGCTCGCACTGTACACATTTGCTATGAGAGGCATTATCTCATAAGGGAAATATTGGACAATCAAATTAATGACTGCCCAGGCTTCAGGATGTCTTTTTACACTATATAAAGGTGGAAATTTACATTTGAAACGTTTGGTTTAGCTGTTATAAAAGTTTGGTTTTTTAGTGCTGAAAATGCATTTTCAGCTCGCGCTGTACACATTTGCTATGAGAGGCATTATCTCATAAGGGAAATATTGGACAATCAAATTAATGACTGCCCAGGCTTCAGGATGTCTTTTTACACTATATAAAGGTGGAAATTTACATTGGAAACGTTTGGTTTAGCTGTTATAAAAGTTTGGTTTTTTAGTGCTGTAAATGCATTTTCAGCTCGCGCTGTACACATTTGCTATGAGAGGCATTATCTCATAAGGGAAATATTGGACAATCAAATTAATGACTGCCCAGGCTTCAGGATGTCTTTTTACACTATATAAAGGTGGAAATTTACATTGGAAACGTTTGGTTTAGGTGTTATATAAGTTTGTTTTTTTAGTGCTGAAAATGCATTTTCAGCTCGCACTGTACACATTTGCTATGTGAGGCATTATCTCATAAGGGAAATACTGGACAATCAAATTAATGACTTCCCAGGCTTCAGGATGCCTTTTTACACTATATAAAGGTGGAAATTTACATTGGAAACGTTTGGTTTAGCTGTTATAAAAGTTTGGTTTTTTTAGTGCTGAAAATTCATTGTCTGCTGGCGCTGTACACTTTTTCTAAGTGTTGCAATATCTCATGAAGGAAATACTGGACAATCAAATTAATGACTTTCCAGGCTCCAGGATGCCTTTCTACACTATATAAAGGTGGAAATTTACATTGGAAACGTTTGGTTTAGCTGTTATAAAAGTTTGGTTTTTTAGTGCTGTAAATGCATTTTCAGCTCGCGCTGTACACATTTGCTATGAGAGGCATTATCTCATAAGGGAAATATTGGACAATCATATTAATGACTGCCCAGGCTTCAGGATGTCTTTTTACACTATATAAAGGTGGAAATTTACATTGGAAACGTTTAGTTGAGCTGTTAATGAAGTATCGTTTTTTTAGTGCTGAAAATTCATTGTCTACTGGCGCTGTACACTTTTTCTAAGTGTTGCAATTACTCATGAAGGAAATACTGGACAATCAAATTAATGACTTTCCAGGCTTCAGGATGCCTTTCTACACTAGATAAAGGTGGAAATTTACATTGGAAACGTTTGGTTTAGCTGTTATAAAAGTTTGTTTTTTTAGTGCTGTAAATGCATTTTCAGCTCGCACTGTACACATTTGCTATGAGAGGCATTATCTCATAAGGGAAATATTGGACAATCAAATTAATGACTGCCCAGGCTTCAGGATGTCTTTTTACACTATATAAAGGTGGAAATTTACATTGGAAACGTTTACTTTAGCTGTTAATGAAGTTTCGTTTATTTAGTGCTGAAAATTCATTGTCTGCTGGCGCTGTACACTTTTTCTAAGTGTTGCAATATCTCATGAAGGAAATACTGGACAATCAAATTAATGACTTTCCAGGCTTCAGGATGCCTTTCTACACTATATAAAGGTGGAAATTTACATTGGAAACGTTTGGTTTAGCTGTTATAAAAGTTTGGTTTTTTAGTGCTGTAAATGCATTTTCAGCTCGCGCTGTACACATTTGCTATGAGAGGCATTATCTCATAAGGGAAATATTGGACAATCAAATTAATGACTGCCCAGGCTTCAGGATGTCTTTTTACACTATATAAAGGTGGAAATTTACATTGGAAACGTTTGGTTTAGCTGTTATAAAAGTTTGTTTTTTTAGTGCTGTAAATGCATTTTCAGCTCGCACTGTACACATTTGCTATGAGAGGCATTATCTCATAAGGGAAATATTGGACAATCAAATTAATGACTGCCCAGGCTTCAGGATGTCTTTTTACACTATATAAAGGTGGAAATTTACATTGGAAACGTTTGGTTTAGCTGTTATAAAAGTTTGTTTTTTTAGTGCTGTAAATGCATTTTCAGCTCGCACTGTACACATTTGCTATGAGAGGCATTATCTCATAAGGGAAATATTGGACAATCAAATTAATGACTGCCCAGGCTTCAGGATGTCTTTTTACACTATATAAAGGTGGAAATTTACATTTGAAACGTTTGGTTTAGCTGTTATAAAAGTTTGGTTTTTTAGTGCTGAAAATGCATTTTCAGCTCGCGCTGTACACATTTGCTATGAGAGGCATTATCTCATAAGGGAAATATTGGACAATCAAATTAATGACTGCCCAGGCTTCAGGATGTCTTTTTACACTATATAAAGGTGGAAATTTACATTGGAAACGTTTGGTTTAGCTGTTATAAAAGTTTGGTTTTTTAGTGCTGTAAATGCATTTTCAGCTCGCGCTGTACACATTTGCTATGAGAGGCATTATCTCATAAGGGAAATATTGGACAATCAAATTAATGACTGCCCAGGCTTCAGGATGTCTTTTTACACTATATAAAGGTGGAAATTTACATTGGAAACGTTTGGTTTAGCTGTTATAAAAGTTTGGTTTTTTAGTGCTGTAAATGCATTTTCAGCTCGCGCTGTACACATTTGCTATGAGAGGCATTATCTCATAAGGGAAATATTGGACAATCAAATTAATGACTGCCCAGGCTTCAGGATGCCTTTTTACACTATATAAAGGTGGAAATTTACATTGGAAACGTTTGGTTTAGCTGTTATAAAAGTTTGGTTTTTTTAGTGCTGAAAATTCATTGTCTGCTGGCGCTGTACACTTTTTCTAAGTGTTGCAATATCTCATGAAGGAAATACTGGACAATCAAATTAATGACTTTCCAGGCTCCAGGATGCCTTTCTACACTATATAAAGGTGGAAATTTACATTGGAAACGTTTGGTTTAGCTGTTATAAAAGTTTGTTTTTTTAGTGCTGTAAATGCATTTTCAGCTCGCGCTGTACACATTTGCTATGAGAGGCATTATCTCATAAGGGAAATATTGGACAATCATATTAATGACTGCCCAGGCTTCAGGATGTCTTTTTACACTATTTAAAGGTGGAAATTTACATTGGAAACGTTTAGTTGAGCTGTTAATGAAGTATCGTTTTTTTAGTGCTGAAAATTCATTGTCTACTGGCGCTGTACACTTTTTCTAAGTGTTGCAATATCTCATGAAGGAAATACTGGACAATCAAATTAATGACTTTCCAGGCTTCAGGATGCCTTTCTACACTATATAAAGGTGGAAATTTACATTGGAAACGTTTGGTTTAGCTGTTATAAAAGTTTGGTTTTTTAGTGCTGTAAATGCATTTTCAGCTCGCGCTGTACACATTTGCTATGAGAGGCATTATCTCATAAGGGAAATATTGGACAATCAAATTAATGACTGCCCAGGCTTCAGGATGTCTTTTTACACTATATAAAGGTGGAAATTTACATTGGAAACGTTTGGTTTAGCTGTTATAAAAGTTTGGTTTTTTAGTGCTGAAAATGTATTTTCAGCTCGCACTGTACACATTTGCTATGTGAGGCATTATCTCATAAGGGAAATACTGGACAATCAAATTAATGACTTCCCAGGCTTCAGGATGCATTTTTACACTCTATAAATGTGGAAATTTACATTGGAAACGTTTGGTTTAGCTGTTATAAAAGTTTGGTTTTTTAGTGCTGTAAATGCATTTTCAGCTCGCGCTGTACACATTTGCTATGAGAGGCATTATCTCATAAGGGAAATATTGGACAATCAAATTAATGGCTGCCCAGGCTTCAGGATGTCTTTTTACACTATATAAAGGTGGAAATTTACATTGGAAACGTTTAGTTTAGCTGTTAATGAAGTTTCGGTTTTTTAGTGCTGAAAATTCATTGTCTGCTGGCGCTGTACACTTTTTCTAAGTGTTGCAATATCTCATGAAGGAAATACTGGACAATCAAATTAAAGACTTTCCAGGCTTCAGGATGCCTTTTTACACTATATAAAGGTGGAAATTTACATTGGAAACGTTTGGTTTAGCTGTTATAAAAGTTTGGTTTTTTAGTGCTGTAAATGCATTTTCAGCTCGCGCTGTACACATTTGCTATGAGAGGCATTATCTCATAAGGGAAATATTGGACAATCAAATTAATGACTGCCCAGGCTTCAGGATGTCTTTTTACACTATATAAAGGTGGAAATTTACATTGGAAACATTTAGTTTAGCTGTTAATGAAGTTTCGTTTTTTTAGTGCTGAAAATTCATTGTCTGCTGGCGCTGTACACTTTTTCTAAGTGTTGCAATATCTCATGAAGGAAATACTGGACAATCAAATTAATGACTTTCCAGGCTTCAGGATGCCTTTCTACACTATATAAAGGTGGAAATTTACATTGGAAACGTTTGGTTTAGCTGTTATAAAAGTTTGGTTTTTTAGTGCTGTAAATGCATTTTCAGCTCGCGCTGTACACATTTGCTATGAGAGGCATTATCTCATAAGGGAAATATTGGACAATCAAATTAATGACTGCCCAGGCTTCAGGATGTCTTTTTACACTATATAAAGGTGGAAATTTACATTGGAAACGTTTGGTTTAGCTGTTATAAAAGTTTGTTTTTTTAGTGCTGTAAATGCATTTTCAGCTCGCGCTGTACACATTTGCTATGAGAGGCATTATCTCATAAGGGAAATATTGGACAATCAAATTAATGGCTGCCCGGGCTTCAGGATGTCTTTTTACACTATATAAAGGTGGAAATTTACATTGGAAACGTTTAGTTTAGCTGTTAATGAAGTTTCGTTTTTTTAGTGCTGAAAATTCATTGTCTGCTGGCGCTGTACACTTTTTCTAAATGTTGCAATATCTCATGAAGGAAATACTGGACAATCAAATTAATGACTTTCCAGGCTCCAGGATGCCTTTCTACACTATATAAAGGTGGAAATTTACATTGGAAACGTTTGGTTTAGCTGTTATAAAAGTTTGGTTTTTTAGTGCTGTAAATGCATTTTCAGCTCGCGCTGTACACATTTGCTATGAGAGGCATTATCTCATAAGGGAAATATTGGACAATCAAATTAATGACTGCCCAGGCTTCAGGATGTCTTTTTACACTATATAAAGGAGGAAATTTACATTGGAAACGTTTGGTTTAGGTGTTATAAAAGTTTGGTTTTTTAGTGCTGAAAATGCATTTTCAGCTCGCGCTGTACACATTTGCAATGAGAGGCATTATCTCATAAGGGAAATACTGGACAATCAAATTAATGACTTCCCAGGCTTCAGGATGCCTTTTTACACTCTATAAATGTGGAAATTTACATTGGAAACGTTTGGTTTAGCTGTTAATGAAGTTTCGTTTTTTTTAGTGTTGAAAATTCGTTGTCTGCTGGCGCTGTACACTTTTTCTAAGTGTTGCAATATCTCATGAAGGAAATACTGGACAATCAAATTAATGACTTTCCAGGCTTCAGGATGCCTTT
The DNA here is from genome assembly GCF_059441095.1 of Idiotropiscis lumnitzeri. Taxonomy (NCBI): domain Eukaryota; kingdom Metazoa; phylum Chordata; class Actinopteri; order Syngnathiformes; family Syngnathidae; genus Idiotropiscis; species Idiotropiscis lumnitzeri. Next base: position 119,233 of record NW_028283800.1, read on the forward strand.
CTACACTATATAAAGGTGGAAATTTACATTGGAAACGTTTGGTTTAGCTGTTATAAAAGTTTGGTTTTTTAGTGCTGTAAATGCATTTTCAGCTCGCGCTGTACACATTTGCTATGAGAGGCATTATCTCATAAGGGAAATATTGGACAATCAAATTAATGACTGCCCAGGCTTCAGGATGTCTTTTTACACTATATAAAGGTGGAAATTTACATTGGAAACGTTTGGTTTAGCTGTTATAAAAGTTTGTTTTTTTAGTGCTGTAAATGCATTTTCAGCTCGCACTGTACACATTTGCTATGAGAGGCATTATCTCATAAGGGAAATATTGGACAATCAAATTAATGACTGCCCAGGCTTCAGGATGTCTTTTTACACTATATAAAGGTGGAAATTTACATTGGAAACGTTTACTTTAGCTGTTAATGAAGTTTCGTTTATTTAGTGCTGAAAATTCATTGTCTGCTGGCGCTGTACACTTTTTCTAAGTGTTGCAATATCTCATGAAGGAAATACTGGACAATCAAATTAATGACTTTCCAGGCTTCAGGATGCCTTTCTACACTATATAAAGGTGGAAATTTACATTGGAAACGTTTGGTTTAGCTGTTATAAAAGTTTGTTTTTTTAGTGCTGTAAATGCATTTTCAGCTCGCACTGTACACATTTGCTATGTGAGGCATTATCTCATAAGGGAAATACTGGACAATCAAATTAATGACTTCCCAGGCTTCAGGATGCCTTTTTACACTCTATAAATGTGGAAATTTACATTGGAAACGTTTGGTTTAGCTGTTAATGAAGTTTCGTTTTTTTAGTGCTGAAAATTCATTGTCTGCTGGCGCTGTACACTTTTTCTAAGTGTTGCAATATCTCATGAAGGAAATACTGGACAATCAAATTAATGACTTTCCAGGCTTCAGGATGCCTTTCTACACTATATAAAGGTGGAAATTTATATTGGAAACGTTTGGTTTAGCTGTTATAAAAGTTTGGTTTTTTAGTGCTGTAAATGCATTTTCAGCTCGCGCTGTACACATTTGCTATGAGAGGCATTATCTCATAAGGGAAATATTGGACAATCAAATTAATGACTGCCCAGGCTTCAGGATGTCTTTTTACACTATATAAAGGTGGAAATTTACATTGGAAACGTTTGGTTTAGCTGTTATAAAAGTTTGTTTTTTTAGTGCTGTAAATGCATTTTCAGCTCGCACTGTACACATTTGCTATGAGAGGCATTATCTCATAAGGGAAATATTGGACAATCAAATTAATGACCGCCCAGGCTTCAGGATGTCTTTTTACACTATATAAAGGTGGAAATTTACATTGGAAACGTTTACTTTAGCTGTTAATGAAGTTTCGTTTATTTAGTGCTGAAAATTCATTGTCTGCTGGCGCTGTACACTTTTTCTAAGTGTTGCAATATCTCATGAAGGAAATACTGGACAATCAAATTAATGACTTTCCAGGCTTCAGGATGCCTTTCTACACTATATAAAGGTGGAAATTTACATTGGAAACGTTTGGTTTAGCTGTTATAAAAGTTTGTTTTTTTAGTGCTGTAAATGCATTTTCAGCTCGCACTGTACACATTTGCTATGTGAGGCATTATCTCATAAGGGAAATACTGGACAATCAAATTAATGACTTCCCAGGCTTCAGGATGCCTTTTTACACTCTATAAATGTGGAAATTTACATTGGAAACGTTTGGTTTAGCTGTTAATGAAGTTTCGTTTTTTTAGTGCTGAAAATTCATTGTCTGCTGGCGCTGTACACTTTTTCTAAGTGTTGCAATATCTCATGAAGGAAATACTGGACAATCAAATTAATGACTTTCCAGGCTTCAGGATGCCTTTCTACACTATATAAAGGTGGAAATTTACATTGGAAACGTTTGGTTTAGCTGTTATAAAAGTTTGGTTTTTTAGTGCTGTAAATGCATTTTCAGCTCGCGCTGTACACATTTGCTATGAGAGGCATTATCTCATAAGGGAAATATTGGACAATCAAATTAATGACTGCCCAGGCTTCAGGATGTCTTTTTACACTATATAAAGGTGGAAATTTACATTGGAAACGTTTGGTTTAGCTGTTATAAAAGTTTGTTTTTTTAGTGCTGTAAATGCATTTTCAGCTCGCACTGTACACGTTTGCTATGAGAGGCATTATCTCATAAGGGAAATATTGGACAATCAAATTAATGACTGCCCAGGCTTCAGGATGTCTTTTTACACTATATAAAGGTGGAAATTTACATTGGAAACGTTTGGTTTAGCTGTTATAAAAGTTTGGTTTTTTTAGTGCTGAAAATGCATTTTCAGCTCGCACTGTCCACATTTGCTATGTGAGGCATTATCTCATAAGGGAAATACTGGACAATCAAATTAATGACTGCCCAGGCTTCAGGATGTCTTTTTACACTATATAAAGGTGGAAATTTACATTGGAAACGTTTGGTTTAGCTGTTATAAAAGTTTGTTTTTTTAGTGCTGTAAATGCATTTTCAGCTCGCGCTGTACACATTTGCTATGAGAGGCATTATCTCATAAGGGAAATATTGGACAATCAAATTAATGACTGCCCAGGCTTCAGGATGTCTTTTTACACTATATAAAGGTGGAAATTTACATTGGAAACGTTTACTTTAGCTGTTAATGAAGTTTCGTTTATTTAGTGCTGAAAATTCATTGTCTGACACTCTATAAATGTGGAAATTTACATTGGAAACGTTTGGTTTAGCTGTTAATGAAGTTTCGTTTTTTTAGTGCTGAAAATTCATTGTCTGCTGGCGCTGTACACTTTTTCTAAGTGTTGCAATATCTCATGAAGGAAATACTGGACAATCAAATTAATGACTTTCCAGGCTTCAGGATGCCTTTCTACACTATATAAAGGTGGAAATTTACATTGGAAACGTTTGGTTTAGCTGTTATAAAAGTTTGGTTTTTTAGTGCTGAAAATGCATTTTCAGCTCGCGCTGTACACATTTGCTATGAGAGGCATTATCTCATAAGGGAAATATTGGACAATCAAATTAATGACTGCCCAGGCTTCAGGATGTCTTTTTACACTATATAAGGGTGGAAATTTACATTGGAAACGTTTAGTTTAGCTGTTAATGAAGTTTCGTTTTTTTAGTGCTGAAAATTCATTGTCTGCTGGCGCTGTACACTTTTTCTAAGTGTTGCAATATCTCATGAAGGAAATACTGGACAATCAAATTAATGACTTTCCAGGCTTCAGGATGCCTTCTACACTATATAAAGGTGGAAATGTACATTGGAAACGTTTGGTTTAGCTGTTATAAAAGTTTGGTTTTTTAGTGCTGTAAATGCATTTTCAGCTCGCGCTGTACACATTTGCTATGAGAGGCATTATCTCAGAAGGGAAATATTGGACAATCAAATTAATGACTGCCCAGGCTTCAGGATGTCTTTTTACACTATATAAAGGTGGAAATTTACATTGGAAACGTTTGGTTTAGCTGTTATAAAAGTTTGGTTTTTTTAGTGCTGAAAATGCATTTTCAGCTCGCACTGTACACATTTGCTGTGTGAGGCATTATCTCATAAGGGAAATACTGGACAATCAAATTAATGACTGCCCAGGCTTCAGGATGTCTTTTTACACTATATAAAGGTGGAAATTTACATTGGAAACGTTTGGTTTAGCTGTTATAAAAGTTTGTTTTTTTAGTGCTGAAAATGCATTTTCAGCTCGCACTGTACACATTTGCTATGTGAGGCATTATCTCATAAGGGAAATACTGGACAATCAAATTAATGACTTCCCAGGCTTCAGGATGCCTTTTTACACTCTATAAATGTGGAAATTTACATTGGAAACGTTTGGTTTAGCTGTTAATGAAGTTTCGTTTTTTTAGTGCTGAAAATTCATTGTCTGCTGGCGCTGTACACTTTTTCTAAGTGTTGCAATATCTCATGAAGGAAATACTGGACAATCAAATTAATGACTTTCCAGGCTTCAGGATGCCTTTCTACACTATATAAAGGTGGAAATTTACATTGGAAACGTTTGGTTTAGCTGTTATAAAAGTTTGGTTTTTTAGTGCTGTAAATGCATTTTCAGCTCGCGCTGTACACATTTGCTATGAGGCATTATCTCATAAGGGAAATATTGGACAATCAAATTAATGACTGCCCAGGCTTCAGGATGTCTTTTTACACTATATAAGGGTGGAAATTTACATTGGAAACGTTTAGTTTAGCTGTTAATGAAGTTTCGTTTTTTTAGTGCTGAAAATTCATTGTCTGCTGGCGCTGTACACTTTTTCTAAGTGTTGCAATATCTCATGAAGGAAATACTGGACAATCAAATTAATGACTTTCCAGGCTTCAGGATGCCTTTCTACACTATATAAAGGTGGAAATGTACATTGGAAACGTTTGGTTTAGCTGTTATAAAAGTTTGGTTTTTTAGTGCTGTAAATGCATTTTCAGCTCGCGCTGTACACATTTGCTATGAGAGGCATTATCTCAGAAGGGAAATATTGGACAATCAAATTAATGACTGCCCAGGCTTCAGGATGTCTTTTTACACTATATAAAGGTGGAAATTTACATTGGAAACGTTTGGTTTAGCTGTTATAAAAGTTTGTTTTTTTTAGTGCTGAAAATGCATTTTCAGCTCGCACTGTACACATTTGCTGTGTGAGGCATTATCTCATAAGGGAAATACTGGACAATCAAATTAATGACTGCCCAGGCTTCAGGATGTCTTTTTACACTATATAAAGGTGGAAATTTACATTGGAAACGTTTGGTTTAGCTGTTATAAAAGTTTGGTTTTTTAGTGCTGAAAATGCATTTTCAGCTCGCACTGTACACATTTGCTATGTGAGGCATTATCTCATAAGGGAAATACTGGACAATCAAATTAATGACTTCCCAGGCTTCAGGATGCCTTTTTACACTCTATGAATGTGGAAATTTACATTGGAAACGTTTGGTTTAGCTGTTAATGAAGTTTCGTTTTTTTAGTGCTGAAAATTCATTGTCTGCTGGCGCTGTACACTTTTTCTAAGTGTTGCAATATCTCATGAAGGAAATACTGGACAATCAAATTAATGACTTTCCAGGCTTCAGGATGCCTTTCTACACTATATAAAGGTGGAAATTTACATTGGAAACGTTTGGTTTAGCTGTTATAAAAGTTTGGTTTTTTAGTGCTGTAAATGCATTTTCAGCTCGCGCTGTACACATTTGCTATGAGAGGCATTATCTCATAAGGGAAATATTGGACAATCAAATTAATGACTGCCCAGGCTTCAGGATGTCTTTTTACACTATATAAGGGTGGAAATTTACATTGGAAACGTTTAGTTTAGCTGTTAATGAAGTTTCGTTTTTTTAGTGCTGAAAATTCATTGTCTGCTGGCGCTGTACACTTTTTCTAAGTGTTGCAATATCTCATGAAGGAAATACTGGACAATCAAATTAATGACTTTCCAGGCTTCAGGATGCCTTTCTACACTATATAAAGGTGGAAATGTACATTGGAAACGTTTGGTTTAGCTGTTATAAAAGTTTGGTTTTTTAGTGCTGTAAATGCATTTTCAGCTCGCGCTGTACACATTTGCTATGAGAGGCATTATCTCAGAAGGGAAATATTGGACAATCAAATTAATGACTGCCCAGGCTTCAGGATGTCTTTTTACACTCTATAAAGGTGGAAATTTACATTGGAAACGTTTGGTTTAGCTGTTATAAAAGTTTGGTTTTTTTAGTGCTGAAAATGCATTTTCAGCTCGCACTGTACACATTTGCTGTGTGAGGCATTATCTCATAAGGGAAATACTGGACAATCAAATTAATGACTGCCCAGGCTTCAGGATGTCTTTTTACACTATATAAAGGTGGAAATTTACATTGGAAACGTTTGGTTTAGCTGTTATAAAAGTTTGGTTTTTTAGTGCTGAAAATGCATTTTCAGCTCGCACTGTACACATTTGCTATGTGAGGCATTATCTCATAAGGGAAATACTGGACAATCAAATTAATGACTTCCCAGGCTTCAGGATGCCTTTTTACACTCTATAAATGTGGAAATTTACATTGGAAACGTTTGGTTTAGCTGTTAATGAAGTTTCGTTTTTTTAGTGCTGAAAATTCATTGTCTGCTGGCGCTGTACACTTTTTCTAAGTGTTGCAATATCTCATGAAGGAAATACTGGACAATCAAATTAATGACTTTCCAGGCTTCAGGATGCCTTTCTACACTATATAAAGGTGGAAATGTACATTGGAAACGTTTGGTTTAGCTGTTATAAAAGTTTGGTTTTTTAGTGCTGTAAATGCATTTTCAGCTCGCGCTGTACACATTTGCTATGAGAGGCATTATCTCATAAGGGAAATATTAGACAATCAAATTAATGACTGCCCAGGCTTCAGGATGTCTTTTTACACTATATAAGGGTGGAAATTTACATCGGAAACGTTTAGTTTAGCTGTTAATGAAGTTTCGTTTTTTTAGTGCTGAAAATTCATTGTCTGCTGGCGCTGTACACTTTTTCTAAGTGTTGCAATATCTCATGAAGGAAATACTGGACAATCAAATTAATGACTTTCCAGGCTTCAGGATGCCTTTCTACACTATATAAAGGTGGAAATGTACATTGGAAACGTTTGGTTTAGCTGTTATAAAAGTTTGGTTTTTTAGTGCTGTAAAATGCATTTTCAGCTCGCGCTGTACACATTTGCTATGAGAGGCATTATCTCAAAAGGGAAATATTGGACAATCAAATTAATGACTGCCCAGGCTTCAGGATGTCTTTTTACACTATAAAAAGGTGGAAATTTACATTGGAAACGTTTGGTTTAGCTGTTATAAAAGTTTGGTTTTTTAGTGCTGAAAATGCATTTTCAGCTCGCACTGTACACATTTGCTATGTGAGGCATTATCTCATAAGGGAAATACTGGACAATCAAATTAATGACTTCCCAGGCTTCAGGATGCCTTTTTACACTCTATAAATGTGGAAATTTACATTGGAAACGTTTGGTTTAGCTGTTAATGAAGTTTCGTTTTTTTAGTGCTGAAAATTCATTGTCTGCTGGCGCTGTACACTTTTTCTAAGTGTTGCAATATCTCATGAAGGAAATACTGGACAATCAAATTAATGACTTTCCAGGCTTCAGGATGCCTTTCTACACTATATAAAGGTGGAAATTTACATTGGAAACGTTTGGTTTAGCTGTTATAAAAGTTTGGTTTTTTAGTGCTGTAAATGCATTTTCAGCTCGCGCTGTACACATTTGCTATGAGAGGCATTATCTCATAAGGGAAATATTGGACAATCAAATTAATGACTGCCCAGGCTTCAGGATGTCTTTTTACACTATATAAAGGTGGAAATTTACATTGGAAACGTTTAGTTTAGCTGTTAATGAAGTTTCGTTTTTTTTAGTGCTGAAAATTCATTGTCTGCTGGCGCTGTACACTTTTTCTAAGTGTTGCAATATCTCATGAAGGAAATACTGGACAATCAAATTAATGACTTTCCAGGCTTCAGGATGCCTTTCTACACTATATAAAGGTGGAAATTTACATTGGAAACGTTTGGTTTAGCTGTTATAAAAGTTTGGTTTTTTAGTGCTGTAAATGCATTTTCAGCTCGCGCTGTACACATTTGCTATGAGAGGCATTATCTCATAAGGGAAATATTGGACAATCAAATTAATGACTGCCCAGGCTTCAGGATGTCTTTTTACACTATATAAAGGTGGAAATTTACATTGGAAACGTTTGGTTTAGCTGTTATAAAAGTTTGGTTTTTTAGTGCTGTAAATGCATTTTCAGCTCGCGCTGTACACATTTGCTACGAGAGGCATTATCTCAGAAGGGAAATATTGGACAATCAAATTAATGACTGCCCAGGCTTCAGGATGTCTTTTTACACTATATAAAGGTGGAAATTTACATTGGAAACGTTTGGTTTAGCTGTTATAAAAGTTTGTTTTTTTTAGTGCTGAAAATGCATTTTCAGCTCGCACTGTACACATTTGCTGTGTGAGGCATTATCTCATAAGGGAAATACTGGACAATCAAATTAATGACTGCCCAGGCTTCAGGATGTCTTTTTACACTATATAAAGGTGGAAATTTACATTGGAAACGTTTGGTTTAGCTGTTATAAAAGTTTGGTTTTTTAGTGCTGAAAATGCATTTTCAGCTCGCACTGTACACATTTGCTATGTGAGGCATTATCTCATAAGGGAAATACTGGACAATCAAATTAATGACTTCCCAGGCTTCAGGATGCCTTTTTACACTCTATGAATGTGGAAATTTACATTGGAAACGTTTGGTTTAGCTGTTAATGAAGTTTCGTTTTTTTAGTGCTGAAAATTCATTGTCTGCTGGCGCTGTACACTTTTTCTAAGTGTTGCAATATCTCATGAAGGAAATACTGGACAATCAAATTAATGACTTTCCAGGCTTCAGGATGCCTTTCTACACTATATAAAGGTGGAAATTTACATTGGAAACGTTTGGTTTAGCTGTTATAAAAGTTTGGTTTTTTAGTGCTGTAAATGCATTTTCAGCTCGCGCTGTACACATTTGCTATGAGAGGCATTATCTCATAAGGGAAATATTGGACAATCAAATTAATGACTGCCCAGGCTTCAGGATGTCTTTTTACACTATATAAGGGTGGAAATTTACATTGGAAACGTTTAGTTTAGCTGTTAATGAAGTTTCGTTTTTTTAGTGCTGAAAATTCATTGTCTGCTGGCGCTGTACACTTTTTCTAAGTGTTGCAATATCTCATGAAGGAAATACTGGACAATCAAATTAATGACTTTCCAGGCTTCAGGATGCCTTTCTACACTATATAAAGGTGGAAATGTACATTGGAAACGTTTGGTTTAGCTGTTATAAAAGTTTGGTTTTTTAGTGCTGTAAATGCATTTTCAGCTCGCGCTGTACACATTTGCTATGAGAGGCATTATCTCAGAAGGGAAATATTGGACAATCAAATTAATGACTGCCCAGGCTTCAGGATGTCTTTTTACACTCTATAAAGGTGGAAATTTACATTGGAAACGTTTGGTTTAGCTGTTATAAAAGTTTGGTTTTTTTAGTGCTGAAAATGCATTTTCAGCTCGCACTGTACACATTTGCTGTGTGAGGCATTATCTCATAAGGGAAATACTGGACAATCAAATTAATGACTGCCCAGGCTTCAGGATGTCTTTTTACACTATATAAAGGTGGAAATTTACATTGGAAACGTTTGGTTTAGCTGTTATAAAAGTTTGGTTTTTTAGTGCTGAAAATGCATTTTCAGCTCGCACTGTACACATTTGCTATGTGAGGCATTATCTCATAAGGGAAATACTGGACAATCAAATTAATGACTTCCCAGGCTTCAGGATGCCTTTTTACACTCTATAAATGTGGAAATTTACATTGGAAACGTTTGGTTTAGCTGTTAATGAAGTTTCGTTTTTTTAGTGCTGAAAATTCATTGTCTGCTGGCGCTGTACACTTTTTCTAAGTGTTGCAATATCTCATGAAGGAAATACTGGACAATCAAATTAATGACTTTCCAGGCTTCAGGATGCCTTTCTACACTATATAAAGGTGGAAATGTACATTGGAAACGTTTGGTTTAGCTGTTATAAAAGTTTGGTTTTTTAGTGCTGTAAATGCATTTTCAGCTCGCGCTGTACACATTTGCTATGAGAGGCATTATCTCATAAGGGAAATATTAGACAATCAAATTAATGACTGCCCAGGCTTCAGGATGTCTTTTTACACTATATAAGGGTGGAAATTTACATCGGAAACGTTTAGTTTAGCTGTTAATGAAGTTTCGTTTTTTTAGTGCTGAAAATTCATTGTCTGCTGGCGCTGTACACTTTTTCTAAGTGTTGCAATATCTCATGAAGGAAATACTGGACAATCAAATTAATGACTTTCCAGGCTTCAGGATGCCTTTCTACACTATATAAAGGTGGAAATGTACATTGGAAACGTTTGGTTTAGCTGTTATAAAAGTTTGGTTTTTTAGTGCTGTAAAATGCATTTTCAGCTCGCGCTGTACACATTTGCTATGAGAGGCATTATCTCAAAAGGGAAATATTGGACAATCAAATTAATGACTGCCCAGGCTTCAGGATGTCTTTTTACACTATAAAAAGGTGGAAATTTACATTGGAAACGTTTGGTTTAGCTGTTATAAAAGTTTGGTTTTTTAGTGCTGAAAATGCATTTTCAGCTCGCACTGTACACATTTGCTATGTGAGGCATTATCTCATAAGGGAAATACTGGACAATCAAATTAATGACTTCCCAGGCTTCAGGATGCCTTTTTACACTCTATAAATGTGGAAATTTACATTGGAAACGTTTGGTTTAGCTGTTAATGAAGTTTCGTTTTTTTAGTGCTGAAAATTCATTGTCTGCTGGCGCTGTACACTTTTTCTAAGTGTTGCAATATCTCATGAAGGAAATACTGGACAATCAAATTAATGACTTTCCAGGCTTCAGGATGCCTTTCTACACTATATAAAGGTGGAAATTTACATTGGAAACGTTTGGTTTAGCTGTTATAAAAGTTTGGTTTTTTAGTGCTGTAAATGCATTTTCAGCTCGCGCTGTACACATTTGCTATGAGAGGCATTATCTCATAAGGGAAATATTGGACAATCAAATTAATGACTGCCCAGGCTTCAGGATGTCTTTTTACACTATATAAAGGTGGAAATTTACATTGGAAACGTTTAGTTTAGCTGTTAATGAAGTTTCGTTTTTTTTAGTGCTGAAAATTCATTGTCTGCTGGCGCTGTACACTTTTTCTAAGTGTTGCAATATCTCATGAAGGAAATACTGGACAATCAAATTAATGACTTTCCAGGCTTCAGGATGCCTTTCTACACTATATAAAGGTGGAAATTTACATTGGAAACGTTTGGTTTAGCTGTTATAAAAGTTTGGTTTTTTAGTGCTGTAAATGCATTTTCAGCTCGCGCTGTACACATTTGCTATGAGAGGCATTATCTCATAAGGGAAATATTGGACAATCAAATTAATGACTGCCCAGGCTTCAGGATGTCTTTTTACACTATATAAAGGTGGAAATTTACATTGGAAACGTTTGGTTTAGCTGTTATAAAAGTTTGGTTTTTTAGTGCTGTAAATGCATTTTCAGCTCGCGCTGTACACATTTGCTACGAGAGGCATTATCTCATAAGGGAAATATTGGACAATCAAATTAATGGCTGCCCAGGCTTCAGGATGTCTTTTTACTCTATATAAAGTTGGAAATTTACATTGGAAACGTTTAGTTTAGCTGTTAATGAAGTTTCGTTTTTTTAGTGCTGAAAATTCATTGTCTGCTGGCGCTGTACACTTTTTCTAAGTGTTGCAATATCTCATGAAGGAAATACTGGACAATCAAATCAATGACTTTCCAGGCTTCAGGATGCCTTTCTACACTATATAAAGGTGGAAATGTACATTGGAAACGTTTGGTTTAGCTGTTATAAAAGTTTGTTTTTTTAGTGCTGAAAATGCATTTTCAGCTCGCGCTGTACACATTTGCTATGAGAGGCATTGTCTCATAAGGGAAATATTGGACAATCAAATTAATGACTGCCTAGGCTTCGGGATGTCTTTTTACACTATATAAAGGTGGAAATTTACATTGGAAACGTTTGGTTTAGCTGTTATAAAAGTTTGGTTTTTTTAGTGCTGAAAATGCATTTTCAGCTCGCACTGTACACATTTGCTATGTGAGGCATTATCTCATAAGGGAAATACTGGACAATCAAATTAATGACTGCCCAGGCTTCAGGATGTCTTTTTACACTATATAAAGGTGGAAATTTACATTGGAAACGTTTGGTTTAGCTGTTATAAAAGTTTGTTTTTTTAGTGCTGAAAATGCATTTTCAGCTCGCACTGTACACATTTGCTATGTGAGGCATTATCTCATAAGGGAAATACTGGACAATCAAATTAATGACTTCCCAGGCTTCAGGATGCCTTTTTACACTCTATAAATGTGGAAATTTACATTGGAAACGTTTGGTTTAGCTGTTAATGAAGTTTCGTTTTTTTAGTGCTGAAAATTCATTGTCTGCTGGCGCTGTACACTTTTTCTAAGTGTTGCAATATCTCATGAAGGAAATACTGGACAATCAAATTAATGACTTTCCAGGCTTCAGGATGCCTTTCTACACTATATAAAGGTGGAAATTTACATTGGAAACGTTTGGTTTAGCTGTTATAAAAGTTTGGTTTTTTAGTGCTGTAAATGCATTTTCAGCTCGCGCTGTACACATTTGCTATGAGAGGCATTATCTCATAAGGGAAATATTGGACAATCAAATTAATGACTGCCCAGGCTTCAGGATGTATTTTTACACTATATAAGGGTGGAAATTTACATTGGAAACGTTTAGTTTAGCTGTTAATGAAGTTTCGTTTTTTTAGTGCTGAAAATTCATTGTCTGCTGGCGCTGTACACTTTTTCTAAGTGTTGCAATATCTCATGAAGGAAATACTGGACAATCAAATTAATGACTTTCCAGGCTTCAGGATGCCTTTCTACACCATATAAAGGTGGAAATGTACATTGGAAACGTTTGGTTTAGCTGTTATAAAAGTTTGGTTTTTTAGTGCTGTAAATGCATTTTCAGCTCGCGCTGTACACATTTGCTATGAGAGGCATTATCTCAGAAGGGAAATATTGGACAATCAAATTAATGACTGCCCAGGCTTCAGGATGTCTTTTTACACTATATAAAGGTGGAAATTTACATTGGAAACGTTTGGTTTAGCTGTTATAAAAGTTTGGTTTTTTTAGTGCTGAAAATGCATTTTCAGCTCGCACTGTACACATTTGCTGTGTGAGGCATTATCTCATAAGGGAAATACTGGACAATCAAATTAATGACTGCCCAGGCTTCAGGATGTCTTTTTACACTATATAAAGGTGGAAATTTACATTGGAAACGTTTGGTTTAGCTGTTATAAAAGTTTGGTTTTTTAGTGCTGAAAATGCATTTTCAGCTCGCACTGTACACATTTGCTATGTGAGTCATTATCTCATAAGGGAAATACTGGACAATCAAATTAATGACTTCCCAGGCTTCAGGATGCCTTTTTACACTCTATAAATGTGGAAATTTACATTGGAAACGTTTGGTTTAGCTGTTAATGAAGTTTCGTTTTTTTAGTGCTGAAAATTCATTGTCTGCTGGCGCTGTACACTTTTTCTAAGTGTTGCAATATCTCATGAAGGAAATACTGGACAATCAAATTAATGACTTTCCAGGCTTCAGGATGCCTTTCTACACTATATAAAGGTGGAAATTTACATTGGAAACGTTTGGTTTAGCTGTTATAAAAGTTTGGTTTTTTAGTGCTGTAAATGCATTTTCAGCTCGCGCTGTACACATTTGCTATGAGAAGCATTATCTCATAAGGGAAATATTGGACAATCAAATTAATGACTGCCCAGGCTTCAGGATGTCTTTTTACACTATATAAGGGTGGAAATTTACATTGGAAACGTTTAGTTTAGCTGTTAATGAAGTTTCGTTTTTTTAGTGCTGAAAATTCATTGTCTGCTGGCGCTGTACACTTTTTCTAAGTGTTGCAATATCTCATGAAGGAAATACTGGACAATCAAATTAATGACTTTCCAGGCTTCAGGATGCCTTTCTACACTATATAAAGGTGGAAATTTACATTGGAAACGTTTAGTTTAGCTGTTAATGAAGTTTCGTTTTTTTAGTGCTGAAAATTCATTGTCTGCTGGCGCTGTACATTTTTTCTATGTGTTGCAATATCTCATGAAGGAAATACTGGACAATCAAATTAATTACTTTCCAGGCTTCAGGATGCCTTTCTACACTATATAAAGGTGGAAATGTACATTGGAAACGTTTGGTTTAGCTGTTATAAAAGTTTGGTTTTTTAGTGCTGTAAATGCATTTTCAGCTCGCGCTGTACACATTTGCTATGAGAGGCATTATCTCAGAAGGGAAATATTGGACAATCAAATTAATGACTGCCCAGGCTTCAGGATGTCTTTTTACACTATATAAAGGTGGAGATTTACATTGGAAACGTTTGGTTTAGCTGTTATAAAAGTTTGGTTTTTTTAGTGCTGAAAATGCATTTTCAGCTCGCACTGTACACATTTGCTGTGTGAGGCATTATCTCATAAGGGAAATACTGGACAATCAAATTAATGACTGCCCAGGCTTCAGGATGTCTTTTTACACTATATAAAGGTGGAAATTTACATTGGAAACGTTTGGTTTAGCTGTTATAAAAGTTTGGTTTTTTTAGTGCTGAAAATGCATTTTCAGCTCGCACTGTCCACATTTGCTATGTGAGGCATTATCTCATAAGGGAAATACTGGACAATCAAATTAATGACTGCCCAGGCTTCAGGATGTCTTTTTACACTATATAAAGGTGGAAATTTACATTGGAAACGTTTGGTTTAGCTGTTATAAAAGTTTGTTTTTTTAGTGCTGTAAATGCATTTTCAGCTCGCGCTGTACACATTTGCTATGAGAGGCATTATCTCATAAGGGAAATATTGGACAATCAAATTAATGACTGCCCAGGCTTCAGGATGTCTTTTTACACTATATAAAGGTGGAAATATACATTGGAAACGTTTAGTTTAGCTGTTAATGAAGTTTCGTTTTTTTAGTGCTGAAAATTCATTGTCTGCTGGCGCTGTACACTTTTTCTAAGTGTTGCAATATCTCATGAAGGAAATACTGGACAATCAAATTAATGACTTTCCAGGCTTCAGGATGCCTTTCTACACTATATAAAGGTGGAAATGTACATTGGAAACGTTTGGTTTAGCTGTTATAAAAGTTTGGTTTTTTAGTGCTGTAAATGCATTTTCAGCTCGCGCTGTACACATTTGCTATGAGAGGCATTATCTCATAAGGGAAATATTAGACAATCAAATTAATGACTGCCCAGGCTTCAGGATGTCTTTTTACACTATATAAGGGTGGAAATTTACATCGGAAACGTTTAGTTTAGCTGTTAATGAAGTTTCGTTTTTTTAGTGCTGAAAATTCATTGTCTGCTGGCGCTGTACACTTTTTCTAAGTGTTGCAATATCTCATGAAGGAAATACTGGACAATCAAATTAATGACTTTCCAGGCTTCAGGATGCCTTTCTACACTATATAAAGGTGGAAATGTACATTGGAAACGTTTGGTTTAGCTGTTATAAAAGTTTGGTTTTTTAGTGCTGTAAATGCATTTTCAGCTCGCGCTGTACACATTTGCTATGAGAGGCATTATCTCAAAAGGGAAATATTGGACAATCAAATTAATGACTGCCCAGGCTTCAGGATGTCTTTTTACACTATATAAAGGTGGAAATTTACATTGGAAAAGTTTGGTTTAGCTGTTATAAAAGTTTGGTTTTTTAGTGCTGAAAATGCATTTTCAGCTCGCACTGTACACATTTGCTATGTGAGGCATTATCTCATAAGGGAAATACTGGACAATCAAATTAATGACTTCCCAGGCTTCAGGATGCCTTTTTACACTCTATAAATGTGGAAATTTACATTGGAAACGTTTGGTTTAGCTGTTAATGAAGTTTCGTTTTTTTAGTGCTGAAAATTCATTGTCTGCTGGCGCTGTACACTTTTTCTAAGTGTTGCAATATCTCATGAAGGAAATACTGGACAATCAAATTAATGACTTTCCAGGCTTCAGGATGCCTTTCTACACTATATAAAGGTGGAAATTTACATTGGAAACGTTTGGTTTAGCTGTTATAAAAGTTTGGTTTTTTAGTGCTGTAAATGCATTTTCAGCTCGCGCTGTACACATTTGCTATGAGAGGCATTATCTCATAAGGGAAATATTGGACAATCAAATTAATGACTGCCCAGGCTTCAGGATGTCTTTTTACACTATATAAAGGTGGAAATTTACATTGGAAACGTTTAGTTTAGCTGTTAATGAAGTTTCGTTTTTTTTAGTGCTGAAAATTCATTGTCTGCTGGCGCTGTACACTTTTTCTAAGTGTTGCAATATCTCATGAAGGAAATACTGGACAATCAAATTAATGACTTTCCAGGCTTCAGGATGCCTTTCTACACTATATAAAGGTGGAAATTTACTTTGGAAACGTTTGGTTTAGCTGTTATAAAAGTTTGGTTTTTTAGTGCTGTAAATGCATTTTCAGCTCGCGCTGTACACATTTGCTATGAGAGGCATTATCTCATAAGGGAAATATTGGACAATCAAATTAATGACTGCCCAGGCTTCAGGATGTCTTTTTACACTATATAAAGGTGGAAATTTACATTGGAAACGTTTGGTTTAGCTGTTATAAAAGTTTGGTTTTTTAGTGCTGTAAATGCATTTTCAGCTCGCGCTGTACACATTTGCTATGAGAGGCATTATCTCATAAGGGAAATATTGGACAATCAAATTAATGGCTGCCCAGGCTTCAGGATGTCTTTTTACTCTATATAAAGTTGGAAATTTACATTGGAAACGTTTAGTTTAGCTGTTAATGAAGTTTCGTTTTTTTAGTGCTGAAAATTCATTGTCTGCTGGCGCTGTACACTTTTTCTAAGTGTTGCAATATCTCATGAAGGAAATACTGGACAATCAAATCAATGACTTTCCAGGCTTCAGGATGCCTTTTTACACTCTATAAATGTGGAAATTTACATTGGAAACGTTTGGTTTAGCTGTTAATGAAGTTTCGTTTTTTTAGTGCTGAAAATTCATTGTCTGCTGGCGCTGTACACTTTTTCTAAGTGTTGCAATATCTCATGAAGGAAATACTGGACAATCAAATTAATGACTTTCCAGGCTTCAGGATGCCTTTCTACACTATATAAAGGTGGAAATTTACATTGGAAACGTTTGGTTTAGCTGTTATAAAAGTTTGGTTTTTTAGTGCTGTAAATGCATTTTCAGCTCGCGCTGTACACATTTGCTATGAGAGGCATTATCTCATAAGGGAAATATTGGACAATCAAATTAATGACTGCCCAGGCTTCAGGATGTCTTTTTACACTATATAAAGGTGGAAATTTACATTGGAAACGTTTGGTTTAGCTGTTATAAAAGTTTGTTTTTTTAGTGCTGTAAATGCATTTTCAGCTCGCACTGTACACATTTGCTATGAGAGGCATTATCTCATAAGGGAAATATTGGACAATCAAATTAATGACTGCCCAGGCTTCAGGATGTCTTTTTACACTATATAAAGGTGGAAATTTACATTGGAAACGTTTGGTTTAGCTGTTATAAAAGTTTGTTTTTTTAGTGCTGTAAATGCATTTTCAGCTCGCACTGTACACATTTGCTATGAGAGGCATTATCTCATAAGGGAAATATTGGACAATCAAATTAATGACTGCCCAGGCTTCAGGATGTCTTTTTACACTATATAAAGGTGGAAATTTACATTTGAAACGTTTGGTTTAGCTGTTATAAAAGTTTGGTTTTTTAGTGCTGAAAATGCATTTTCAGCTCGCGCTGTACACATTTGCTATGAGAGGCATTATCTCATAAGGGAAATATTGGACAATCAAATTAATGACTGCCCAGGCTTCAGGATGTCTTTTTACACTATATAAAGGTGGAAATTTACATTGGAAACGTTTGGTTTAGCTGTTATAAAAGTTTGGTTTTTTAGTGCTGTAAATGCATTTTCAGCTCGCGCTGTACACATTTGCTATGAGAGGCATTATCTCATAAGGGAAATATTGGACAATCAAATTAATGACTGCCCAGGCTTCAGGATGTCTTTTTACACTATATAAAGGTGGAAATTTACATTGGAAACGTTTGGTTTAGGTGTTATATAAGTTTGTTTTTTTAGTGCTGAAAATGCATTTTCAGCTCGCACTGTACACATTTGCTATGTGAGGCATTATCTCATAAGGGAAATACTGGACAATCAAATTAATGACTTCCCAGGCTTCAGGATGCCTTTTTACACTATATAAAGGTGGAAATTTACATTGGAAACGTTTGGTTTAGCTGTTATAAAAGTTTGGTTTTTTTAGTGCTGAAAATTCATTGTCTGCTGGCGCTGTACACTTTTTCTAAGTGTTGCAATATCTCATGAAGGAAATACTGGACAATCAAATTAATGACTTTCCAGGCTCCAGGATGCCTTTCTACACTATATAAAGGTGGAAATTTACATTGGAAACGTTTGGTTTAGCTGTTATAAAAGTTTGGTTTTTTAGTGCTGTAAATGCATTTTCAGCTCGCGCTGTACACATTTGCTATGAGAGGCATTATCTCATAAGGGAAATATTGGACAATCATATTAATGACTGCCCAGGCTTCAGGATGTCTTTTTACACTATATAAAGGTGGAAATTTACATTGGAAACGTTTAGTTGAGCTGTTAATGAAGTATCGTTTTTTTAGTGCTGAAAATTCATTGTCTACTGGCGCTGTACACTTTTTCTAAGTGTTGCAATTACTCATGAAGGAAATACTGGACAATCAAATTAATGACTTTCCAGGCTTCAGGATGCCTTTCTACACTAGATAAAGGTGGAAATTTACATTGGAAACGTTTGGTTTAGCTGTTATAAAAGTTTGTTTTTTTAGTGCTGTAAATGCATTTTCAGCTCGCACTGTACACATTTGCTATGAGAGGCATTATCTCATAAGGGAAATATTGGACAATCAAATTAATGACTGCCCAGGCTTCAGGATGTCTTTTTACACTATATAAAGGTGGAAATTTACATTGGAAACGTTTACTTTAGCTGTTAATGAAGTTTCGTTTATTTAGTGCTGAAAATTCATTGTCTGCTGGCGCTGTACACTTTTTCTAAGTGTTGCAATATCTCATGAAGGAAATACTGGACAATCAAATTAATGACTTTCCAGGCTTCAGGATGCCTTTCTACACTATATAAAGGTGGAAATTTACATTGGAAACGTTTGGTTTAGCTGTTATAAAAGTTTGGTTTTTTAGTGCTGTAAATGCATTTTCAGCTCGCGCTGTACACATTTGCTATGAGAGGCATTATCTCATAAGGGAAATATTGGACAATCAAATTAATGACTGCCCAGGCTTCAGGATGTCTTTTTACACTATATAAAGGTGGAAATTTACATTGGAAACGTTTGGTTTAGCTGTTATAAAAGTTTGTTTTTTTAGTGCTGTAAATGCATTTTCAGCTCGCACTGTACACATTTGCTATGAGAGGCATTATCTCATAAGGGAAATATTGGACAATCAAATTAATGACTGCCCAGGCTTCAGGATGTCTTTTTACACTATATAAAGGTGGAAATTTACATTGGAAACGTTTGGTTTAGCTGTTATAAAAGTTTGTTTTTTTAGTGCTGTAAATGCATTTTCAGCTCGCACTGTACACATTTGCTATGAGAGGCATTATCTCATAAGGGAAATATTGGACAATCAAATTAATGACTGCCCAGGCTTCAGGATGTCTTTTTACACTATATAAAGGTGGAAATTTACATTTGAAACGTTTGGTTTAGCTGTTATAAAAGTTTGGTTTTTTAGTGCTGAAAATGCATTTTCAGCTCGCGCTGTACACATTTGCTATGAGAGGCATTATCTCATAAGGGAAATATTGGACAATCAAATTAATGACTGCCCAGGCTTCAGGATGTCTTTTTACACTATATAAAGGTGGAAATTTACATTGGAAACGTTTGGTTTAGCTGTTATAAAAGTTTGGTTTTTTAGTGCTGTAAATGCATTTTCAGCTCGCGCTGTACACATTTGCTATGAGAGGCATTATCTCATAAGGGAAATATTGGACAATCAAATTAATGACTGCCCAGGCTTCAGGATGTCTTTTTACACTATATAAAGGTGGAAATTTACATTGGAAACGTTTGGTTTAGGTGTTATATAAGTTTGTTTTTTTAGTGCTGAAAATGCATTTTCAGCTCGCACTGTACACATTTGCTATGTGAGGCATTATCTCATAAGGGAAATACTGGACAATCAAATTAATGACTTCCCAGGCTTCAGGATGCCTTTTTACACTATATAAAGGTGGAAATTTACATTGGAAACGTTTGGTTTAGCTGTTATAAAAGTTTGGTTTTTTTAGTGCTGAAAATTCATTGTCTGCTGGCGCTGTACACTTTTTCTAAGTGTTGCAATATCTCATGAAGGAAATACTGGACAATCAAATTAATGACTTTCCAGGCTCCAGGATGCCTTTCTACACTATATAAAGGTGGAAATTTACATTGGAAACGTTTGGTTTAGCTGTTATAAAAGTTTGGTTTTTTAGTGCTGTAAATGCATTTTCAGCTCGCGCTGTACACATTTGCTATGAGAGGCATTATCTCATAAGGGAAATATTGGACAATCATATTAATGACTGCCCAGGCTTCAGGATGTCTTTTTACACTATTTAAAGGTGGAAATTTACATTGGAAACGTTTAGTTGAGCTGTTAATGAAGTATCGTTTTTTTAGTGCTGAAAATTCATTGTCTACTGGCGCTGTACACTTTTTCTAAGTGTTGCAATATCTCATGAAGGAAATACTGGACAATCAAATTAATGACTTTCCAGGCTTCAGGATGCCTTTCTACACTATATAAAGGTGGAAATTTACATTGGAAACGTTTGGTTTAGCTGTTATAAAAGTTTGGTTTTTTAGTGCTGTAAATGCATTTTCAGCTCGCGCTGTACACATTTGCTATGAGAGGCATTATCTCATAAGGGAAATATTGGACAATCAAATTAATGACTGCCCAGGCTTCAGGATGTCTTTTTACACTATATAAAGGTGGAAATTTACATTGGAAACGTTTGGTTTAGCTGTTATAAAAGTTTGGTTTTTTAGTGCTGAAAATGTATTTTCAGCTCGCACTGTACACATTTGCTATGTGAGGCATTATCTCATAAGGGAAATACTGGACAATCAAATTAATGACTTCCCAGGCTTCAGGATGCATTTTTACACTCTATAAATGTGGAAATTTACATTGGAAACGTTTGGTTTAGCTGTTATAAAAGTTTGGTTTTTTAGTGCTGTAAATGCATTTTCAGCTCGCGCTGTACACATTTGCTATGAGAGGCATTATCTCATAAGGGAAATATTGGACAATCAAATTAATGGCTGCCCAGGCTTCAGGATGTCTTTTTACACTATATAAAGGTGGAAATTTACATTGGAAACGTTTAGTTTAGCTGTTAATGAAGTTTCGGTTTTTTAGTGCTGAAAATTCATTGTCTGCTGGCGCTGTACACTTTTTCTAAGTGTTGCAATATCTCATGAAGGAAATACTGGACAATCAAATTAAAGACTTTCCAGGCTTCAGGATGCCTTTTTACACTATATAAAGGTGGAAATTTACATTGGAAACGTTTGGTTTAGCTGTTATAAAAGTTTGGTTTTTTAGTGCTGTAAATGCATTTTCAGCTCGCGCTGTACACATTTGCTATGAGAGGCATTATCTCATAAGGGAAATATTGGACAATCAAATTAATGACTGCCCAGGCTTCAGGATGTCTTTTTACACTATATAAAGGTGGAAATTTACATTGGAAACATTTAGTTTAGCTGTTAATGAAGTTTCGTTTTTTTAGTGCTGAAAATTCATTGTCTGCTGGCGCTGTACACTTTTTCTAAGTGTTGCAATATCTCATGAAGGAAATACTGGACAATCAAATTAATGACTTTCCAGGCTTCAGGATGCCTTTCTACACTATATAAAGGTGGAAATTTACATTGGAAACGTTTGGTTTAGCTGTTATAAAAGTTTGGTTTTTTAGTGCTGTAAATGCATTTTCAGCTCGCGCTGTACACATTTGCTATGAGAGGCATTATCTCATAAGGGAAATATTGGACAATCAAATTAATGACTGCCCAGGCTTCAGGATGTCTTTTTACACTATATAAAGGTGGAAATTTACATTGGAAACGTTTGGTTTAGCTGTTATAAAAGTTTGGTTTTTTAGTGCTGTAAATGCATTTTCAGCTCGCGCTGTACACATTTGCTATGAGAGGCATTATCTCATAAGGGAAATATTGGACAATCAAATTAATGGCTGCCCGGGCTTCAGGATGTCTTTTTACACTATATAAAGGTGGAAATTTACATTGGAAACGTTTAGTTTAGCTGTTAATGAAGTTTCGTTTTTTTAGTGCTGAAAATTCATTGTCTGCTGGCGCTGTACACTTTTTCTAAATGTTGCAATATCTCATGAAGGAAATACTGGACAATCAAATTAATGACTTTCCAGGCTTCAGGATGCCTTTCTACACTATATAAAGGTGGAAATTTACATTGGAAACGTTTGGTTTAGCTGTTATAAAAGTTTGGTTTTTTAGTGCTGTAAATGCATTTTCAGCTCGCGCTGTACACATTTGCTATGAGAGGCATTATCTCATAAGGGAAATATTGGACAATCAAATTAATGACTGCCCAGGCTTCAGGATGTCTTTTTACACTATATAAAGGAGGAAATTTACATTGGAAACGTTTGGTTTAGGTGTTATAAAAGTTTGGTTTTTTAGTGCTGAAAATGCATTTTCAGCTCGCGCTGTACACATTTGCTATGAGAGGCATTATCTCATAAGGGAAATATTGGACAATCAAATTAATGACTGCCCAGGCTTCAGGATGTCTTTTTACACTATATAAAGGTGGAAATTTACATTGGAAACGTTTGGTTTAGCTGTTATAAAAGTTTGGTTTTTTAGTGCTGTAAATGCATTTTCAGCTCGCGCTGTACACATTTGCTATGAGAGGCATTATCTCATAAGGGAAATATTGGACAATCAAATTAATGACTGCCCGGGCTTCAGGATGTCTTTTTACACTATATAAAGGTGGAAATTTACATTGGAAACGTTTACTTTAGCTGTTAATGAAGTTTCGTTTATTTAGTGCTGAAAATTCATTGTCTGCTGGCGCTGTACACTTTTTCTAAGTGTTGCAATATTTCATGAAGGAAATACTGGACAATCAAATTAATGACTTTCCAGGCTTCAGGATGCCTTTCTACACTATATAAAGGTGGAAATTTACATTGGAAACGTTTGGTTTAGCTGTTATAAAAGTTTGTTTTTTTAGTGCTGTAAATGCATTTTCAGCTCGCACTGTACACATTTGCTATGTGAGGCATTATCTCATAAGGGAAATACTGGACAATCAAATTAATGACTTCCCAGGCTTCAGGATGCCTTTTTACACTCTATAAATGTGGAAATTTACATTGGAAACGTTTGGTTTAGCTGTTAATGAAGTTTCGTTTTTTTAGTGCTGAAAATTCATTGTCTGCTGGCGCTGTACACTTTTTCTAAGTGTTGCAATATCTCATGAAGGAAATACTGGACAATCAAATTAATGACTTTCCAGGCTTCAGGATGCCTTTCTACACTATATAAAGGTGGAAATTTACATTGGAAACGTTTGGTTTAGCTGTTATAAAAGTTTGGTTTTTTAGTGCTGTAAATGCATTTTCAGCTCGCGCTGTACACATTTGCTATGAGAGGCATTATCTCATAAGGGAAATATTGGACAATCAAATTAATGACTGCCCAGGCTTCAGGATGTCTTTTTACACTATATAAAGGTGGAAATTTACATTGGAAACGTTTGGTTTAGCTGTTATAAAAGTTTGTTTTTTTAGTGCTGTAAATGCATTTTCAGCTCGCACTGTACACATTTGCTATGAGAGGCATTATCTCATAAGGGAAATATTGGACAATCAAATTAATGACTGCCCAGGCTTCAGGATGTCTTTTTACACTATATAAAGGTGGAAATTTACATTGGAAACGTTTGGTTTAGCTGTTATAAAAGTTTGTTTTTTTAGTGCTGTAAATGCATTTTCAGCTCGCACTGTACACATTTGCTATGAGAGGCATTATCTCATAAGGGAAATATTGGACAATCAAATTAATGACTGCCCAGGCTTCAGGATGTCTTTTTACACTATATAAAGGTGGAAATTTACATTTGAAACGTTTGGTTTAGCTGTTATAAAAGTTTGGTTTTTTAGTGCTGAAAATGCATTTTCAGCTCGCGCTGTACACATTTGCTATGAGAGGCATTATCTCATAAGGGAAATATTGGACAATCAAATTAATGACTGCCCAGGCTTCAGGATGTCTTTTTACACTATATAAAGGTGGAAATTTACATTGGAAACGTTTGGTTTAGCTGTTATAAAAGTTTGGTTTTTTAGTGCTGTAAATGCATTTTCAGCTCGCGCTGTACACATTTGCTATGAGAGGCATTATCTCATAAGGGAAATATTGGACAATCAAATTAATGACTGCCCAGGCTTCAGGATGTCTTTTTACACTATATAAAGGTGGAAATTTACATTGGAAACGTTTGGTTTAGGTGTTATATAAGTTTGTTTTTTTAGTGCTGAAAATGCATTTTCAGCTCGCACTGTACACATTTGCTATGTGAGGCATTATCTCATAAGGGAAATACTGGACAATCAAATTAATGACTTCCCAGGCTTCAGGATGCCTTTTTACACTATATAAAGGTGGAAATTTACATTGGAAACGTTTGGTTTAGCTGTTATAAAAGTTTGGTTTTTTTAGTGCTGAAAATTCATTGTCTGCTGGCGCTGTACACTTTTTCTAAGTGTTGCAATATCTCATGAAGGAAATACTGGACAATCAAATTAATGACTTTCCAGGCTCCAGGATGCCTTTCTACACTATATAAAGGTGGAAATTTACATTGGAAACGTTTGGTTTAGCTGTTATAAAAGTTTGGTTTTTTAGTGCTGTAAATGCATTTTCAGCTCGCGCTGTACACATTTGCTATGAGAGGCATTATCTCATAAGGGAAATATTGGACAATCATATTAATGACTGCCCAGGCTTCAGGATGTCTTTTTACACTATATAAAGGTGGAAATTTACATTGGAAACGTTTAGTTGAGCTGTTAATGAAGTATCGTTTTTTTAGTGCTGAAAATTCATTGTCTACTGGCGCTGTACACTTTTTCTAAGTGTTGCAATTACTCATGAAGGAAATACTGGACAATCAAATTAATGACTTTCCAGGCTTCAGGATGCCTTTCTACACTAGATAAAGGTGGAAATTTACATTGGAAACGTTTGGTTTAGCTGTTATAAAAGTTTGTTTTTTTAGTGCTGTAAATGCATTTTCAGCTCGCACTGTACACATTTGCTATGAGAGGCATTATCTCATAAGGGAAATATTGGACAATCAAATTAATGACTGCCCAGGCTTCAGGATGTCTTTTTACACTATATAAAGGTGGAAATTTACATTGGAAACGTTTACTTTAGCTGTTAATGAAGTTTCGTTTATTTAGTGCTGAAAATTCATTGTCTGCTGGCGCTGTACACTTTTTCTAAGTGTTGCAATATCTCATGAAGGAAATACTGGACAATCAAATTAATGACTTTCCAGGCTTCAGGATGCCTTTCTACACTATATAAAGGTGGAAATTTACATTGGAAACGTTTGGTTTAGCTGTTATAAAAGTTTGGTTTTTTAGTGCTGTAAATGCATTTTCAGCTCGCGCTGTACACATTTGCTATGAGAGGCATTATCTCATAAGGGAAATAATGGACAATCAAATTAATGACTGCCCAGGCTTCAGGATGTCTTTTTACACTATATAAAGGTGGAAATTTACATTGGAAACGTTTGGTTTAGCTGTTATAAAAGTTTGTTTTTTTAGTGCTGTAAATGCATTTTCAGCTCGCACTGTACACATTTGCTATGAGAGGCATTATCTCATAAGGGAAATATTGGACAATCAAATTAATGACTGCCCAGGCTTCAGGATGTCTTTTTACACTATATAAAGGTGGAAATTTACATTGGAAACGTTTGGTTTAGCTGTTATAAAAGTTTGTTTTTTTTAGTGCTGTAAATGCATTTTCAGCTCGCACTGTACACATTTGCTATGAGAGGCATTATCTCATAAGGGAAATATTGGACAATCAAATTAATGACTGCCCAGGCTTCAGGATGTCTTTTTACACTATATAAAGGTGGAAATTTACATTTGAAACGTTTGGTTTAGCTGTTATAAAAGTTTGGTTTTTTAGTGCTGAAAATGCATTTTCAGCTCGCGCTGTACACATTTGCTATGAGAGGCATTATCTCATAAGGGAAATATTGGACAATCAAATTAATGACTGCCCAGGCTTCAGGATGTCTTTTTACACTATATAAAGGTGGAAATTTACATTGGAAACGTTTGGTTTAGCTGTTATAAAAGTTTGGTTTTTTAGTGCTGTAAATGCATTTTCAGCTCGCGCTGTACACATTTGCTATGAGAGGCATTATCTCATAAGGGAAATATTGGACAATCAAATTAATGACTGCCCAGGCTTCAGGATGTCTTTTTACACTATATAAAGGTGGAAATTTACATTGGAAACGTTTGGTTTAGGTGTTATATAAGTTTGTTTTTTTAGTGCTGAAAATGCATTTTCAGCTCGCACTGTACACATTTGCTATGTGAGGCATTATCTCATAAGGGAAATACTGGACAATCAAATTAATGACTTCCCAGGCTTCAGGATGCCTTTTTACACTATATAAAGGTGGAAATTTACATTGGAAACGTTTGGTTTAGCTGTTATAAAAGTTTGGTTTTTTTAGTGCTGAAAATTCATTGTCTGCTGGCGCTGTACACTTTTTCTAAGTGTTGCAATATCTCATGAAGGAAATACTGGACAATCAAATTAATGACTTTCCAGGCTCCAGGATGCCTTTCTACACTATATAAAGGTGGAAATTTACATTGGAAA
Organism: Idiotropiscis lumnitzeri; assembly: GCF_059441095.1. Classification (NCBI taxonomy): domain Eukaryota; kingdom Metazoa; phylum Chordata; class Actinopteri; order Syngnathiformes; family Syngnathidae; genus Idiotropiscis; species Idiotropiscis lumnitzeri. Next base: position 146,016 of record NW_028283800.1, read on the forward strand.
CGTTTGGTTTAGCTGTTATAAAAGTTTGGTTTTTTAGTGCTGTAAATGCATTTTCAGCTCGCGCTGTACACATTTGCTTTGAGAGGCATTATCTCATAAGGGAAATATTGGACAATCATATTAATGACTGCCCAGGCTTCAGGATGTCTTTTTACACTATTTAAAGGTGGAAATTTACATTGGAAACGTTTAGTTGAGCTGTTAATGAAGTATCGTTTTTTTAGTGCTGAAAATTCATTGTCTACTGGCGCTGTACACTTTTTCTAAGTGTTGCAATATCTCATGAAGGAAATACTGGACAATCAAATTAATGACTTTCCAGGCTTCAGGATGCCTTTCTACACTATATAAAGGTGGAAATTTACATTGGAAACGTTTGGTTTAGCTGTTATAAAAGTTTGTTTTTTTAGTGCTGTAAATGCATTTTCAGCTCGCGCTGTACACATTTGCTATGAGAGGCATTATCTCATAAGGGAAATATTGGACAATCAAATTAATGACTGCCCAGGCTTCAGGATGTCTTTTTACACTATATAAAGGTGGAAATTTACATTGGAAACGTTTGGTTTAGCTGTTATAAAAGTTTGGTTTTTTAGTGCTGAAAATGTATTTTCAGCTCGCACTGTACACATTTGCTATGTGAGGCATTATCTCATAAGGGAAATACTGGACAATCAAATTAATGACTTCCCAGGCTTCAGGATGCATTTTTACACTCTATAAATGTGGAAATTTACATTGGAAACGTTTGGTTTAGCTGTTATAAAAGTTTGGTTTTTTAGTGCTGTAAATGCATTTTCAGCTCGCGCTGTACACATTTGCTATGAGAGGCATTATCTCATAAGGGAAATATTGGACAATCAAATTAATGACTGCCCAGGCTTCAGGATGTCTTTTTACACTATATAAAGGTGGAAATTTACATTGGAAACATTTAGTTTAGCTGTTAATGAAGTTTCGTTTTTTTAGTGCTGAAAATTCATTGTCTGCTGGCGCTGTACACTTTTTCTAAGTGTTGCAATATCTCATGAAGGAAATACTGGACAATCAAATTAATGACTTTCCAGGCTTCAGGATGCCTTTCTACACTATATAAAGGTGGAAATTTACATTGGAAACGTTTGGTTTAGCTGTTATAAAAGTTTGGTTTTTTAGTGCTGTAAATGCATTTTCAGCTCGCGCTGTACACATTTGCTATGAGAGGCATTATCTCATAAGGGAAATATTGGACAATCAAATTAATGACTGCCCAGGCTTCAGGATGTCTTTTTACACTATATAAAGGTGGAAATTTACATTGGAAACGTTTGGTTTAGCTGTTATAAAAGTTTGGTTTTTTAGTGCTGTAAATGCATTTTCAGCTCGCGCTGTACACATTTGCTATGAGAGGCATTATCTCATAAGGGAAATATTGGACAATCAAATTAATGGCTGCCCGGGCTTCAGGATGTCTTTTTACACTATATAAAGGTGGAAATTTACATTGGAAACGTTTAGTTTAGCTGTTAATGAAGTTTCGTTTTTTTAGTGCTGAAAATTCATTGTCTGCTGGCGCTGTACACTTTTTCTAAATGTTGCAATATCTCATGAAGGAAATACTGGACAATCAAATTAATGACTTTCCAGGCTTCAGGATGCCTTTCTACACTATATAAAGGTGGAAATTTACATTGGAAACGTTTGGTTTAGCTGTTATAAAAGTTTGGTTTTTTAGTGCTGTAAATGCATTTTCAGCTCGCGCTGTACACATTTGCTATGAGAGGCATTATCTCATAAGGGAAATATTGGACAATCAAATTAATGACTGCCCAGGCTTCAGGATGTCTTTTTACACTATATAAAGGAGGAAATTTACATTGGAAACGTTTGGTTTAGGTGTTATAAAAGTTTGGTTTTTTAGTGCTGAAAATGCATTTTCAGCTCGCGCTGTACACATTTGCAATGAGAGGCATTATCTCATAAGGGAAATACTGGACAATCAAATTAATGACTTCCCAGGCTTCAGGATGCCTTTTTACACTCTATAAATGTGGAAATTTACATTGGAAACGTTTGGTTTAGCTGTTAATGAAGTTTCGTTTTTTTTAGTGTTGAAAATTCGTTGTCTGCTGGCGCTGTACACTTTTTCTAAGTGTTGCAATATCTCATGAAGGAAATACTGGACAATCAAATTAATGACTTTCCAGGCTTCAGGATGCCTTTCTACACTATATAAAGGTGGAAATTTACATTGGAAACGTTTGGTTTAGCTGTTATAAAAGTTTGGTTTTTTAGTGCTGTAAATGCATTTTCAGCTCGCGCTGTACACATTTGCTATGAGAGGCATTATCTCATAAGGGAAATATTGGACAATCAAATTAATGACTGCCCAGGCTTCAGGATGTCTTTTTACACTATATAAAGGTGGAAATTTACATTGGAAACGTTTGGTTTAGCTGTTATAAAAGTTTGTTTTTTTAGTGCTGTAAATGCATTTTCAGCTCGCACTGTACACATTTGCTATGAGAGGCATTATCTCATAAGGGAAATATTGGACAATCAAATTAATGACTGCCCAGGCTTCAGGATGTCTTTTTACACTATATAAAGGTGGAAATTTACATTGGAAACGTTTACTTTAGCTGTTAATGAAGTTTCGTTTATTTAGTGCTGAAAATTCATTGTCTGCTGGCGCTGTACACTTTTTCTAAGTGTTGCAATATCTCATGAAGGAAATACTGGACAATCAAATTAATGACTTTCCAGGCTTCAGGATGCCTTTCTACACTATATAAAGGTGGAAATTTACATTGGAAACGTTTGGTTTAGCTGTTATAAAAGTTTGTTTTTTTAGTGCTGTAAATGCATTTTCAGCTCGCACTGTACACATTTGCTATGTGAGGCATTATCTCATAAGGGAAATACTGGACAATCAAATTAATGACTTCCCAGGCTTCAGGATGCCTTTTTACACTCTATAAATGTGGAAATTTACATTGGAAACGTTTGGTTTAGCTGTTAATGAAGTTTCGTTTTTTTAGTGCTGAAAATTCATTGTCTGCTGGCGCTGTACACTTTTTCTAAGTGTTGCAATATCTCATGAAGGAAATACTGGACAATCAAATTAATGACTTTCCAGGCTTCAGGATGCCTTTCTACACTATATAAAGGTGGAAATTTATATTGGAAACGTTTGGTTTAGCTGTTATAAAAGTTTGGTTTTTTAGTGCTGTAAATGCATTTTCAGCTCGCGCTGTACACATTTGCTATGAGAGGCATTATCTCATAAGGGAAATATTGGACAATCAAATTAATGACTGCCCAGGCTTCAGGATGTCTTTTTACACTATATAAAGGTGGAAATTTACATTGGAAACGTTTGGTTTAGCTGTTATAAAAGTTTGTTTTTTTAGTGCTGTAAATGCATTTTCAGCTCGCACTGTACACATTTGCTATGAGAGGCATTATCTCATAAGGGAAATATTGGACAATCAAATTAATGACTGCCCAGGCTTCAGGATGTCTTTTTACACTATATAAAGGTGGAAATTTACATTGGAAACGTTTACTTTAGCTGTTAATGAAGTTTCGTTTATTTAGTGCTGAAAATTCATTGTCTGCTGGCGCTGTACACTTTTTCTAAGTGTTGCAATATCTCATGAAGGAAATACTGGACAATCAAATTAATGACTTTCCAGGCTTCAGGATGCCTTTCTACACTATATAAAGGTGGAAATTTACATTGGAAACGTTTGGTTTAGCTGTTATAAAAGTTTGTTTTTTTAGTGCTGTAAATGCATTTTCAGCTCGCACTGTACACATTTGCTATGTGAGGCATTATCTCATAAGGGAAATACTGGACAATCAAATTAATGACTTCCCAGGCTTCAGGATGCCTTTTTACACTCTATAAATGTGGAAATTTACATTGGAAACGTTTGGTTTAGCTGTTAATGAAGTTTCGTTTTTTTAGTGCTGAAAATTCATTGTCTGCTGGCGCTGTACACTTTTTCTAAGTGTTGCAATATCTCATGAAGGAAATACTGGACAATCAAATTAATGACTTTCCAGGCTTCAGGATGCCTTTCTACACTATATAAAGGTGGAAATTTACATTGGAAACGTTTGGTTTAGCTGTTATAAAAGTTTGGTTTTTTAGTGCTGTAAATGCATTTTCAGCTCGCGCTGTACACATTTGCTATGAGAGGCATTATCTCATAAGGGAAATATTGGACAATCAAATTAATGACTGCCCAGGCTTCAGGATGTCTTTTTACACTATATAAAGGTGGAAATTTACATTGGAAACGTTTGGTTTAGCTGTTATAAAAGTTTGTTTTTTTAGTGCTGTAAATGCATTTTCAGCTCGCACTGTACACATTTGCTATGAGAGGCATTATCTCATAAGGGAAATATTGGACAATCAAATTAATGACTGCCCAGGCTTCAGGATGTCTTTTTATATATAAAGGTGGAAATTTACATTGGAAACGTTTGGTTTAGCTGTTATAAAAGTTTGGTTTTTTTAGTGCTGAAAATGCATTTTCAGCTCGCACTGTCCACATTTGCTATGTGAGGCATTATCTCATAAGGGAAATACTGGACAATCAAATTAATGACTGCCCAGGCTTCAGGATGTCTTTTTACACTATATAAAGGTGGAAATTTACATTGGAAACGTTTGGTTTAGCTGTTATAAAAGTTTGTTTTTTTAGTGCTGTAAATGCATTTTCAGCTCGCGCTGTACACATTTGCTATGAGAGGCATTATCTCATAAGGGAAATATTGGACAATCAAATTAATGACTGCCCAGGCTTCAGGATGTCTTTTTACACTATATAAAGGTGGAAATTTACATTGGAAACGTTTACTTTAGCTGTTAATGAAGTTTCGTTTATTTAGTGCTGAAAATTCATTGTCTGACACTCTATAAATGTGGAAATTTACATTGGAAACGTTTGGTTTAGCTGTTAATGAAGTTTCGTTTTTTTAGTGCTGAAAATTCATTGTCTGCTGGCGCTGTACACTTTTTCTAAGTGTTGCAATATCTCATGAAGGAAATACTGGACAATCAAATTAATGACTTTCCAGGCTTCAGGATGCCTTTCTACACTATATAAAGGTGGAAATTTACATTGGAAACGTTTGGTTTAGCTGTTATAAAAGTTTGGTTTTTTAGTGCTGAAAATGCATTTTCAGCTCGCGCTGTACACATTTGCTATGAGAGGCATTATCTCATAAGGGAAATATTGGACAATCAAATTAATGACTGCCCAGGCTTCAGGATGTCTTTTTACACTATATAAGGGTGGAAATTTACATTGGAAACGTTTAGTTTAGCTGTTAATGAAGTTTCGTTTTTTTAGTGCTGAAAATTCATTGTCTGCTGGCGCTGTACACTTTTTCTAAGTGTTGCAATATCTCATGAAGGAAATACTGGACAATCAAATTAATGACTTTCCAGGCTTCAGGATGCCTTCTACACTATATAAAGGTGGAAATGTACATTGGAAACGTTTGGTTTAGCTGTTATAAAAGTTTGGTTTTTTAGTGCTGTAAATGCATTTTCAGCTCGCGCTGTACACATTTGCTATGAGAGGCATTATCTCAGAAGGGAAATATTGGACAATCAAATTAATGACTGCCCAGGCTTCAGGATGTCTTTTTACACTATATAAAGGTGGAAATTTACATTGGAAACGTTTGGTTTAGCTGTTATAAAAGTTTGGTTTTTTTAGTGCTGAAAATGCATTTTCAGCTCGCACTGTACACATTTGCTGTGTGAGGCATTATCTCATAAGGGAAATACTGGACAATCAAATTAATGACTGCCCAGGCTTCAGGATGTCTTTTTACACTATATATAGGTGGAAATTTACATTGGAAACGTTTGGTTTAGCTGTTATAAAAGTTTGTTTTTTTAGTGCTGAAAATGCATTTTCAGCTCGCACTGTACACATTTGCTATGTGAGGCATTATCTCATAAGGGAAATACTGGACAATCAAATTAATGACTTCCCAGGCTTCAGGATGCCTTTTTACACTCTATAAATGTGGAAATTTACATTGGAAACGTTTGGTTTAGCTGTTAATGAAGTTTCGTTTTTTTAGTGCTGAAAATTCATTGTCTGCTGGCGCTGTACACTTTTTCTAAGTGTTCCAATATCTCATGAAGGAAATACTGGACAATCAAATTAATGACTTTCCAGGCTTCAGGATGCCTTTCTACACTATATAAAGGTGGAAATTTACATTGGAAACGTTTGGTTTAGCTGTTATAAAAGTTTGGTTTTTTAGTGCTGTAAATGCATTTTCAGCTCGCGCTGTACACATTTGCTATGAGAGGCATTATCTCATAAGGGAAATATTGGACAATCAAATTAATGACTGCCCAGGCTTCAGGATGTCTTTTTACACTATATAAGGGTGGAAATTTACATTGGAAACGTTTAGTTTAGCTGTTAATGAAGTTTCGTTTTTTTAGTGCTGAAAATTCATTGTCTGCTGGCGCTGTACACTTTTTCTAAGTGTTGCAATATCTCATGAAGGAAATACTGGACAATCAAATTAATGACTTTCCAGGCTTCAGGATGCCTTTCTACACTATATAAAGGTGGAAATGTACATTGGAAACGTTTGGTTTAGCTGTTATAAAAGTTTGGTTTTTTAGTGCTGTAAATGCATTTTCAGCTCGCGCTGTACACATTTGCTATGAGAGGCATTATCTCAGAAGGGAAATATTGGACAATCAAATTAATGACTGCCCAGGCTTCAGGATGTCTTTTTACACTATATAAAGGTGGAAATTTACATTGGAAACGTTTGGTTTAGCTGTTATAAAAGTTTGTTTTTTTTAGTGCTGAAAATGCATTTTCAGCTCGCACTGTACACATTTGCTGTGTGAGGCATTATCTCATAAGGGAAATACTGGACAATCAAATTAATGACTGCCCAGGCTTCAGGATGTCTTTTTACACTATATAAAGGTGGAAATTTACATTGGAAACGTTTGGTTTAGCTGTTATAAAAGTTTGGTTTTTTAGTGCTGAAAATGCATTTTCAGCTCGCACTGTACACATTTGCTATGTGAGGCATTATCTCATAAGGGAAATACTGGACAATCAAATTAATGACTTCCCAGGCTTCAGGATGCCTTTTTACACTCTATGAATGTGGAAATTTACATTGGAAACGTTTGGTTTAGCTGTTAATGAAGTTTCGTTTTTTTAGTGCTGAAAATTCATTGTCTGCTGGCGCTGTACACTTTTTCTAAGTGTTGCAATATCTCATGAAGGAAATACTGGACAATCAAATTAATGACTTTCCAGGCTTCAGGATGCCTTTCTACACTATATAAAGGTGGAAATTTACATTGGAAACGTTTGGTTTAGCTGTTATAAAAGTTTGGTTTTTTAGTGCTGTAAATGCATTTTCAGCTCGCGCTGTACACATTTGCTATGAGAGGCATTATCTCATAAGGGAAATATTGGACAATCAAATTAATGACTGCCCAGGCTTCAGGATGTCTTTTTACACTATATAAGGGTGGAAATTTACATTGGAAACGTTTAGTTTAGCTGTTAATGAAGTTTCGTTTTTTTAGTGCTGAAAATTCATTGTCTGCTGGCGCTGTACACTTTTTCTAAGTGTTGCAATATCTCATGAAGGAAATACTGGACAATCAAATTAATGACTTTCCAGGCTTCAGGATGCCTTTCTACACTATATAAAGGTGGAAATGTACATTGGAAACGTTTGGTTTAGCTGTTATAAAAGTTTGGTTTTTTAGTGCTGTAAATGCATTTTCAGCTCGCGCTGTACACATTTGCTATGAGAGGCATTATCTCAGAAGGGAAATATTGGACAATCAAATTAATGACTGCCCAGGCTTCAGGATGTCTTTTTACACTCTATAAAGGTGGAAATTTACATTGGAAACGTTTGGTTTAGCTGTTATAAAAGTTTGGTTTTTTTAGTGCTGAAAATGCATTTTCAGCTCGCACTGTACACATTTGCTGTGTGAGGCATTATCTCATAAGGGAAATACTGGACAATCAAATTAATGACTGCCCAGGCTTCAGGATGTCTTTTTACACTATATAAAGGTGGAAATTTACATTGGAAACGTTTGGTTTAGCTGTTATAAAAGTTTGGTTTTTTAGTGCTGAAAATGCATTTTCAGCTCGCACTGTACACATTTGCTATGTGAGGCATTATCTCATAAGGGAAATACTGGACAATCAAATTAATGACTTCCCAGGCTTCAGGATGCCTTTTTACACTCTATAAATGTGGAAATTTACATTGGAAACGTTTGGTTTAGCTGTTAATGAAGTTTCGTTTTTTTAGTGCTGAAAATTCATTGTCTGCTGGCGCTGTACACTTTTTCTAAGTGTTGCAATATCTCATGAAGGAAATACTGGACAATCAAATTAATGACTTTCCAGGCTTCAGGATGCCTTTCTACACTATATAAAGGTGGAAATGTACATTGGAAACGTTTGGTTTAGCTGTTATAAAAGTTTGGTTTTTTAGTGCTGTAAATGCATTTTCAGCTCGCGCTGTACACATTTGCTATGAGAGGCATTATCTCATAAGGGAAATATTAGACAATCAAATTAATGACTGCCCAGGCTTCAGGATGTCTTTTTACACTATATAAGGGTGGAAATTTACATCGGAAACGTTTAGTTTAGCTGTTAATGAAGTTTCGTTTTTTTAGTGCTGAAAATTCATTGTCTGCTGGCGCTGTACACTTTTTCTAAGTGTTGCAATATCTCATGAAGGAAATACTGGACAATCAAATTAATGACTTTCCAGGCTTCAGGATGCCTTTCTACACTATATAAAGGTGGAAATGTACATTGGAAACGTTTGGTTTAGCTGTTATAAAAGTTTGGTTTTTTAGTGCTGTAAAATGCATTTTCAGCTCGCGCTGTACACATTTGCTATGAGAGGCATTATCTCAAAAGGGAAATATTGGACAATCAAATTAATGACTGCCCAGGCTTCAGGATGTCTTTTTACACTATAAAAAGGTGGAAATTTACATTGGAAACGTTTGGTTTAGCTGTTATAAAAGTTTGGTTTTTTAGTGCTGAAAATGCATTTTCAGCTCGCACTGTACACATTTGCTATGTGAGGCATTATCTCATAAGGGAAATACTGGACAATCAAATTAATGACTTCCCAGGCTTCAGGATGCCTTTTTACACTCTATAAATGTGGAAATTTACATTGGAAACGTTTGGTTTAGCTGTTAATGAAGTTTCGTTTTTTTAGTGCTGAAAATTCATTGTCTGCTGGCGCTGTACACTTTTTCTAAGTGTTGCAATATCTCATGAAGGAAATACTGGACAATCAAATTAATGACTTTCCAGGCTTCAGGATGCCTTTCTACACTATATAAAGGTGGAAATTTACATTGGAAACGTTTGGTTTAGCTGTTATAAAAGTTTGGTTTTTTAGTGCTGTAAATGCATTTTCAGCTCGCGCTGTACACATTTGCTATGAGAGGCATTATCTCATAAGGGAAATATTGGACAATCAAATTAATGACTGCCCAGGCTTCAGGATGTCTTTTTACACTATATAAAGGTGGAAATTTACATTGGAAACGTTTAGTTTAGCTGTTAATGAAGTTTCGTTTTTTTTAGTGCTGAAAATTCATTGTCTGCTGGCGCTGTACACTTTTTCTAAGTGTTGCAATATCTCATGAAGGAAATACTGGACAATCAAATTAATGACTTTCCAGGCTTCAGGATGCCTTTCTACACTATATAAAGGTGGAAATTTACATTGGAAACGTTTGGTTTAGCTGTTATAAAAGTTTGGTTTTTTAGTGCTGTAAATGCATTTTCAGCTCGCGCTGTACACATTTGCTATTAGAGGCATTATCTCATAAGGGAAATATTGGACAATCAAATTAATGACTGCCCAGGCTTCAGGATGTCTTTTTACACTATATAAAGGTGGAAATTTACATTGGAAACGTTTGGTTTAGCTGTTATAAAAGTTTGGTTTTTTAGTGCTGTAAATGCATTTTCAGCTCGCGCTGTACACATTTGCTACGAGAGGCATTATCTCATAAGGGAAATATTGGACAATCAAATTAATGGCTGCCCAGGCTTCAGGATGTCTTTTTACTCTATATAAAGTTGGAAATTTACATTGGAAACGTTTAGTTTAGCTGTTAATGAAGTTTCGTTTTTTTAGTGCTGAAAATTCATTGTCTGCTGGCGCTGTACACTTTTTCTAAGTGTTGCAATATCTCATGAAGGAAATACTGGACAATCAAATCAATGACTTTCCAGGCTTCAGGATGCCTTTCTACACTATATAAAGGTGGAAATGTACATTGGAAACGTTTGGTTTAGCTGTTATAAAAGTTTGTTTTTTTAGTGCTGAAAATGCATTTTCAGCTCGCGCTGTACACATTTGCTATGAGAGGCATTGTCTCATAAGGGAAATATTGGACAATCAAATTAATGACTGCCTAGGCTTCGGGATGTCTTTTTACACTATATAAAGGTGGAAATTTACATTGGAAACGTTTGGTTTAGCTGTTATAAAAGTTTGGTTTTTTTAGTGCTGAAAATGCATTTTCAGCTCGCACTGTACACATTTGCTATGTGAGGCATTATCTCATAAGGGAAATACTGGACAATCAAATTAATGACTGCCCAGGCTTCAGGATGTCTTTTTACACTATATAAAGGTGGAAATTTACATTGGAAACGTTTGGTTTAGCTGTTATAAAAGTTTGTTTTTTTAGTGCTGAAAATGCATTTTCAGCTCGCACTGTACACATTTGCTATGTGAGGCATTATCTCATAAGGGAAATACTGGACAATCAAATTAATGACTTCCCAGGCTTCAGGATGCCTTTTTACACTCTATAAATGTGGAAATTTACATTGGAAACGTTTGGTTTAGCTGTTAATGAAGTTTCGTTTTTTTAGTGCTGAAAATTCATTGTCTGCTGGCGCTGTACACTTTTTCTAAGTGTTGCAATATCTCATGAAGGAAATACTGGACAATCAAATTAATGACTTTCCAGGCTTCAGGATGCCTTTCTACACTATATAAAGGTGGAAATTTACATTGGAAACGTTTGGTTTAGCTGTTATAAAAGTTTGGTTTTTTAGTGCTGTAAATGCATTTTCAGCTCGCGCTGTACACATTTGCTATGAGAGGCATTATCTCATAAGGGAAATATTGGACAATCAAATTAATGACTGCCCAGGCTTCAGGATGTATTTTTACACTATATAAGGGTGGAAATTTACATTGGAAACGTTTAGTTTAGCTGTTAATGAAGTTTCGTTTTTTTAGTGCTGAAAATTCATTGTCTGCTGGCGCTGTACACTTTTTCTAAGTGTTGCAATATCTCATGAAGGAAATACTGGACAATCAAATTAATGACTTTCCAGGCTTCAGGATGCCTTTCTACACTATATAAAGGTGGAAATGTACATTGGAAACGTTTGGTTTAGCTGTTATAAAAGTTTGGTTTTTTAGTGCTGTAAATGCATTTTCAGCTCGCGCTGTACACATTTGCTATGAGAGGCATTATCTCAGAAGGGAAATATTGGACAATCAAATTAATGACTGCCCAGGCTTCAGGATGTCTTTTTACACTATATAAAGGTGGAAATTTACATTGGAAACGTTTGGTTTAGCTGTTATAAAAGTTTGGTTTTTTTAGTGCTGAAAATGCATTTTCAGCTCGCACTGTACACATTTGCTGTGTGAGGCATTATCTCATAAGGGAAATACTGGACAATCAAATTAATGACTGCCCAGGCTTCAGGATGTCTTTTTACACTATATAAAGGTGGAAATTTACATTGGAAACGTTTGGTTTAGCTGTTATAAAAGTTTGGTTTTTTAGTGCTGAAAATGCATTTTCAGCTCGCACTGTACACATTTGCTATGTGAGGCATTATCTCATAAGGGAAATACTGGACAATCAAATTAATGACTTCCCAGGCTTCAGGATGCCTTTTTACACTCTATAAATGTGGAAATTTACATTGGAAACGTTTGGTTTAGCTGTTAATGAAGTTTCGTTTTTTTAGTGCTGAAAATTCATTGTCTGCTGGCGCTGTACACTTTTTCTAAGTGTTGCAATATCTCATGAAGGAAATACTGGACAATCAAATTAATGACTTTCCAGGCTTCAGGATGCCTTTCTACACTATATAAAGGTGGAAATTTACATTGGAAACGTTTGGTTTAGCTGTTATAAAAGTTTGGTTTTTTAGTGCTGTAAATGCATTTTCAGCTCGCGCTGTACACATTTGCTATGAGAAGCATTATCTCATAAGGGAAATATTGGACAATCAAATTAATGACTGCCCAGGCTTCAGGATGTCTTTTTACACTATATAAGGGTGGAAATTTACATTGGAAACGTTTAGTTTAGCTGTTAATGAAGTTTCGTTTTTTTAGTGCTGAAAATTCATTGTCTGCTGGCGCTGTACACTTTTTCTAAGTGTTGCAATATCTCATGAAGGAAATACTGGACAATCAAATTAATGACTTTCCAGGCTTCAGGATGCCTTTCTACACTATATAAAGGTGGAAATTTACATTGGAAACGTTTAGTTTAGCTGTTAATGAAGTTTCGTTTTTTTAGTGCTGAAAATTCATTGTCTGCTGGCGCTGTACATTTTTTCTATGTGTTGCAATATCTCATGAAGGAAATACTGGACAATCAAATTAATTACTTTCCAGGCTTCAGGATGCCTTTCTACACTATATAAAGGTGGAAATGTACATTGGAAACGTTTGGTTTAGCTGTTATAAAAGTTTGGTTTTTTAGTGCTGTAAATGCATTTTCAGCTCGCGCTGTACACATTTGCTATGAGAGGCATTATCTCAGAAGGGAAATATTGGACAATCAAATTAATGACTGCCCAGGCTTCAGGATGTCTTTTTACACTATATAAAGGTGGAGATTTACATTGGAAACGTTTGGTTTAGCTGTTATAAAAGTTTGGTTTTTTTAGTGCTGAAAATGCATTTTCAGCTCGCACTGTACACATTTGCTGTGTGAGGCATTATCTCATAAGGGAAATACTGGACAATCAAATTAATGACTGCCCAGGCTTCAGGATGTCTTTTTACACTATATAAAGGTGGAAATTTACATTGGAAACGTTTGGTTTAGCTGTTATAAAAGTTTGGTTTTTTTAGTGCTGAAAATGCATTTTCAGCTCGCACTGTCCACATTTGCTATGTGAGGCATTATCTCATAAGGGAAATACTGGACAATCAAATTAATGACTGCCCAGGCTTCAGGATGTCTTTTTACACTATATAAAGGTGGAAATTTACATTGGAAACGTTTGGTTTAGCTGTTATAAAAGTTTGTTTTTTTAGTGCTGTAAATGCATTTTCAGCTCGCGCTGTACACATTTGCTATGAGAGGCATTATCTCATAAGGGAAATATTGGACAATCAAATTAATGACTGCCCAGGCTTCAGGATGTCTTTTTACACTATATAAAGGTGGAAATATACATTGGAAACGTTTAGTTTAGCTGTTAATGAAGTTTCGTTTTTTTAGTGCTGAAAATTCATTGTCTGCTGGCGCTGTACACTTTTTCTAAGTGTTGCAATATCTCATGAAGGAAATACTGGACAATCAAATTAATGACTTTCCAGGCTTCAGGATGCCTTTCTACACTATATAAAGGTGGAAATGTACATTGGAAACGTTTGGTTTAGCTGTTATAAAAGTTTGGTTTTTTAGTGCTGTAAATGCATTTTCAGCTCGCGCTGTACACATTTGCTATGAGAGGCATTATCTCATAAGGGAAATATTAGACAATCAAATTAATGACTGCCCAGGCTTCAGGATGTCTTTTTACACTATATAAGGGTGGAAATTTACATCGGAAACGTTTAGTTTAGCTGTTAATGAAGTTTCGTTTTTTTAGTGCTGAAAATTCATTGTCTGCTGGCGCTGTACACTTTTTCTAAGTGTTGCAATATCTCATGAAGGAAATACTGGACAATCAAATTAATGACTTTCCAGGCTTCAGGATGCCTTTCTACACTATATAAAGGTGGAAATGTACATTGGAAACGTTTGGTTTAGCTGTTATAAAAGTTTGGTTTTTTAGTGCTGTAAATGCATTTTCAGCTCGCGCTGTACACATTTGCTATGAGAGGCATTATCTCAAAAGGGAAATATTGGACAATCAAATTAATGACTGCCCAGGCTTCAGGATGTCTTTTTACACTATATAAAGGTGGAAATTTACATTGGAAAAGTTTGGTTTAGCTGTTATAAAAGTTTGGTTTTTTAGTGCTGAAAATGCATTTTCAGCTCGCACTGTACACATTTGCTATGTGAGGCATTATCTCATAAGGGAAATACTGGACAATCAAATTAATGACTTCCCAGGCTTCAGGATGCCTTTTTACACTCTATAAATGTGGAAATTTACATTGGAAACGTTTGGTTTAGCTGTTAATGAAGTTTCGTTTTTTTAGTGCTGAAAATTCATTGTCTGCTGGCGCTGTACACTTTTTCTAAGTGTTGCAATATCTCATGAAGGAAATACTGGACAATCAAATTAATGACTTTCCAGGCTTCAGGATGCCTTTCTACACTATATAAAGGTGGAAATTTACATTGGAAACGTTTGGTTTAGCTGTTATAAAAGTTTGGTTTTTTAGTGCTGTAAATGCATTTTCAGCTCGCGCTGTACACATTTGCTATGAGAGGCATTATCTCATAAGGGAAATATTGGACAATCAAATTAATGACTGCCCAGGCTTCAGGATGTCTTTTTACACTATATAAAGGTGGAAATTTACATTGGAAACGTTTAGTTTAGCTGTTAATGAAGTTTCGTTTTTTTTAGTGCTGAAAATTCATTGTCTGCTGGCGCTGTACACTTTTTCTAAGTGTTGCAATATCTCATGAAGGAAATACTGGACAATCAAATTAATGACTTTCCAGGCTTCAGGATGCCTTTCTACACTATATAAAGGTGGAAATTTACTTTGGAAACGTTTGGTTTAGCTGTTATAAAAGTTTGGTTTTTTAGTGCTGTAAATGCATTTTCAGCTCGCGCTGTACACATTTGCTATGAGAGGCATTATCTCATAAGGGAAATATTGGACAATCAAATTAATGACTGCCCAGGCTTCAGGATGTCTTTTTACACTATATAAAGGTGGAAATTTACATTGGAAACGTTTGGTTTAGCTGTTATAAAAGTTTGGTTTTTTAGTGCTGTAAATGCATTTTCAGCTCGCGCTGTACACATTTGCTATGAGAGGCATTATCTCATAAGGGAAATATTGGACAATCAAATTAATGGCTGCCCAGGCTTCAGGATGTCTTTTTACTCTATATAAAGTTGGAAATTTACATTGGAAACGTTTAGTTTAGCTGTTAATGAAGTTTCGTTTTTTTAGTGCTGAAAATTCATTGTCTGCTGGCGCTGTACACTTTTTCTAAGTGTTGCAATATCTCATGAAGGAAATACTGGACAATCAAATCAATGACTTTCCAGGCTTCAGGATGCCTTTCTACACTATATAAAGGTGGAAATGTACATTGGAAACGTTTGGTTTAGCTGTTATAAAAGTTTGTTTTTTTAGTGCTGAAAATGCATTTTCAGCTCGCGCTGTACACATTTGCTATGAGAGGCATTGTCTCATAAGGGAAATATTGGACAATCAAATTAATGACTGCCTTGTCAAGAGTCGCCTTGCGGCGATGAGGAGGTGGACCCAAGAAGCGAGGAAGCAGGGGTAGGTGAAGCTTTAAGGAGATTTATTGTGGAGATTGGTGGGGACGAACAACGGGGCGTGGGCAAATAAACAACACAGGCAACTGAACAAGACTAACTGGACGATGACAAGGACCAAACACGAGACGGGAACGAGCCAGGCGGACAGGGAACGAAGACAAGTGCAACAACGGGAGCAAGTCGTGAGAGTCCGAGGTGACGTGGCAACAGGAGGCAAACAGGGTAAGGCAACCGGGACAAGCGACAGGGACAAGCGACAGGGACAAGCGACAGTGAAAATGCCAATGAACCAACAAGAACTGAAAGCAACCAGGGAACTAAATACACACAAATTGACGAGACAACGAGGAGCACCTGGACAAGACATGGAGGGTTGGAAGGACCGGATTGGTTGACACTAGGGCTTGGGTAAACGAGCACAGGTGGACACAATAGACAAGACGAGACAAGACACATATACAAGGCCAAAACATGAAACCAAATACTAAACCAAAAATAACAAATACAAATCATGACAGTACCCCCCCCTTAAGGGACGGATCCCAGACGTCCCAAACACAAACAAAAGAAAATTGTCCAAAATCAGGGTGGGCGGAAGGGGGCCAGGAGGCGGGACCACAGTCCGCGATCAAGGCTGGTCAGGCGGGCGTCCGGGAGGCCAGACCAGCGAGTCCAGCCGTGGCCCTTCAGGCGGCCGTCCGGGAAACCAGACCAGGGAGTCTAGCCGTGGCCATTCAGGCGGGCGTCCGGGAGGACAGACGCATAAGTCCAAGGGCGGCCATTCAGGCGGACGTCCAGGATGACCCGAACACCGCATGGAGTCCGCTGACGAGGCTGAGACGAGACGCGGCGGCTGGACGCCGGATGCAGCCGAGACCGGAGCTTGGAGCAGCGACGGGGCGGGCGCAGCCGAGGCAGGCACTTGGAGCGGCGGCTGGTCGTCGAGCCCCGCCGAGACAGGAACGTGGAGCGGCGGCCGGTCGTCGAACGCCGCCGAGAATGGAACGTGGAGCGGCGGCTGGTCGTCGAACCCCGCCGAGACAGGAACGTGGAACGGCGGCTGGTCGTCGAACCCCGCCGAGACAGGAACGTAGAGCGGCGGCTGGTCGTCGAACCCCGCCGAGACAGGAACGTGGAGCGGCGACCGGTCGTCGAACGCCGCCGAGACTGGATCGTGGAGCGGCGGCCGGTCGTTGAACGCCGCCGAGACTGGAACGTGGAGCGGCGGCGCTTCGTCGGGCGCCGCTGTGGCAGAGACAAGAAGCGACGGCGGGTCGTCATCCACCGCCCAGGCAGGAAACTGGAGCGCCGGCGGATCGTCGAGTCCCGCCGAAAAAGGAGCTTGGGGCGACGGCGGATCGTCGAGCACCGCCGAGGCAGCGACGGGAAGCGACGGCGTGTCCTCGGGCGCCGCCGGGACAGGGAAGTGGGGTGGCGGCGGGCCGTCTGGCACCGCCGAGGCAGGGATTTGGAGCGGCGGCGGGCCGGGCGCACCAGAGGCCGGGACTTGGAGCGGCGGCGGGCCGGGCGCAGCGGGGACAGGGACTGGTGGCGGACGCAGAACGTGCTCCGCCGGAACAGGGACTTGTGGCGGACGCAGAACGTGCTCAGCCGGAACAGGGACTTGTGGCGGACGCGTGGCGTGCTCCGCCGGAACCGGGACTGGTGGCGGACGCAGGACGTGCTCCGCCGGAACAGGGACTTGTGGCAGACGCAGGACGTGCTCCGCCGGAAGAGGGACTTGTGGCGGACGCAGGGCATGCTCCGCCGGAACAGGGACTGGTGGCGGACGCAGGACGTGCTCCGCCGGAACAGGGACTGGTGGCGGACGCAGGACGTGCTCCGCCGGAACAGGGACTGGTGGCGGACGCAGGGCGTGCTCCGCCGGACCAGGGACTTGTGGCGGACGCAGGGCGTGCTCCGCCGGAACAGGGACTGGTGGCGGACGCAGAACGTGCTCCGCCGGAATAGGGACTTGTGGCGGACGCAGAACGTGCTCCGCTGGAACAGGGACTTGTGGCGGACGCGTGGCGTGCTCCGCCGGGACTGGTGGCGGACGCAGGACGTGCTCCGCCGGAACAGGGACTTGTGGCGGACGCAGGACGTGCTCCGCCGGAACAGGGACTTGAAGCGCTGGCGAGGCGCCGGAACGGGGGTCAGCAGCTCTCGGGAGGCCAGAACGGGCCCCAGCAGCTCGGGGGGAACCGGGACGGGGCTTATCAGCTGGCGGGGAGCCGGAACGGGACTCATCCGCTGGCGGGGAGCCGGAACGGGGCTCATCCGCTGGCGGGGAGCCGGAACGGGGCTCATCCGCTGGCGGGGAGCCGGAACGGGGCTCAGCAGCTGGCGGGGAGCCGGGACGGGGCCCAGCAGCTGGGGAGGAGCCGGAACAGGGTTCAGCAGCTGGCGGTGAGCCCGAGTGGGACTCTGGAGGCTGCGTGGTTTGCTGCAGCTGGCGAGGAGCCGGGACGGGACGCTGCAGCTGGCGAGGAGCCGGGACGGGAGGCTCCAGCTGGCGAGGAGCCGGGACGGGAGGCTCCAGCTGGCGAGGAGCCGGGACGGGAGGCCCCAGCTGGCGAGGAGCCGGGACGGGAGGCTTCAGCTGGCAAGGAGCCGGGACGGGAGGCTGCAGCTGGCAAGGACCCGGGAGGGGACGCTGCAGCTGGCGAGGGGCCGGCACTGGAGGCTGCAGCTCGTGAGGAGCTGGGTCGGGGGCCGGATCCCTATCAGCCTGCCGCCATAGGGATTCAGGGGAACGGGAGACACGAAGGACACGAGGGACCGGGACTACAGGGGCTGGTGAACGTGCGCTACAAAACGAGGGACGAGCGGAAGGAGGTGCAGAAACAGACTGTGGACGAGGTGAACGAAGTGGCTGTGAAGAATGTGGCTCAGGGTGTAAATAGCGGGTGTTATGACGAAAGGTGGCAGACCCTTTACTTGGGCGCCGTCGTTGACCACCCCGCGGAGGTCCGGGATAGATGGCCAACCGGGTGCCCAAGTAAAGGTCTGATGGGTGGGATTCAGGGGTGGACTCAAAAGAAAACCGTGACAAAAACTGACTGGGAGAAGAAAACTCTTGAGAAAAATCAAAATCTGGGTAAAACTCGGAATCAGACAAATGAAAATAGGGGTCATCATCTAAATCTGAATTAACAAAAACATGGGGGGACAAAATGGTGTCGTAATCAAAGATGTTAACACGAGACGAAGAAGAGTGGGGAACTGGCTTGGCGGAACATATAGAACTCACACGAAGGGGTTGGTCGGCAGGCTGAGGGGGGTACCAGCTTGAGCGGCGACGGCGAACTCGTCGCCGTGAGCTTCCTGCTGGGTCCAGTACTGGTTGGTTCATTCTGTCAGGGTTGAGGAAGGTGAGGACCCAAACGCAGGGAAGCCAGGCAGGGGTAACTTAAAGGGCATTTATTAAACAGAAAACTAAGGCAAACAAGGAACTTGGAAAAACTTAACGACAGGAAACCAACTACAGGGAGAGGCGACAGGAACTGGCAACAGGGAAAGGCAACCGGGACAAGCGACAGGGACAAGCGACAGGGACAAGCGACAGTGAAAATGCCAATGAACCAACAAGAACTGAAAGCAACCAGGGAACTAAATACACACAAATTGACGAGACAACGAGGAGCACCTGGACAAGACATGGAGGGTTGGAAGGACCGGATTGGTTGACACTAGGGCTTGGGTAAACGAGCACAGGTGGACACAATAGACAAGACGAGACAAGACACATATACAAGGCCAAAACATGAAACCAAATACTAAACCAAAAATAACAAATACAAATCATGACATGCCTAGGCTTCGGGATGTCTTTTTACACTATATAAAGGTGGAAATTTACATTGGAAACGTTTGGTTTAGCTGTTATAAAAGTTTGGTTTTTTTAGTGCTGAAAATGCATTTTCAGCTCGCACTGTACACATTTGCTATGTGAGGCATTATCTCATAAGGGAAATACTGGACAATCAAATTAATGACTGCCCAGGCTTCAGGATGTCTTTTTACACTATATAAAGGTGGAAATTTACATTGGAAACGTTTGGTTTAGCTGTTATAAAAGTTTGTTTTTTTAGTGCTGAAAATGCATTTTCAGCTCGCACTGTACACATTTGCTATGTGAGGCATTATCTCATAAGGGAAATACTGGACAATCAAATTAATGACTTCCCAGGCTTCAGGATGCCTTTTTACACTCTATAAATGTGGAAATTTACATTGGAAACGTTTGGTTTAGCTGTTAATGAAGTTTCGTTTTTTTAGTGCTGAAAATTCATTGTCTGCTGGCGCTGTACACTTTTTCTAAGTGTTGCAATATCTCATGAAGGAAATACTGGACAATCAAATTAATGACTTTCCAGGCTTCAGGATGCCTTTCTACACTATATAAAGGTGGAAATTTACATTGGAAACGTTTGGTTTAGCTGTTATAAAAGTTTGGTTTTTTAGTGCTGTAAATGCATTTTCAGCTCGCGCTGTACACATTTGCTATGAGAGGCATTATCTCATAAGGGAAATATTGGACAATCAAATTAATGACTGCCCAGGCTTCAGGATGTCTTTTTACACTATATAAGGGTGGAAATTTACATTGGAAACGTTTAGTTTAGCTGTTAATGAAGTTTCGTTTTTTTAGTGCTGAAAATTCATTGTCTGCTGGCGCTGTACACTTTTTCTAAGTGTTGCAATATCTCATGAAGGAAATACTGGACAATCAAATTAATGACTTTCCAGGCTTCAGGATGCCTTTCTACACTATATAAAGGTGGAAATGTACATTGGAAACGTTTGGTTTAGCTGTTATAAAAGTTTGGTTTTTTAGTGCTGTAAATGCATTTTCAGCTCGCGCTGTACACATTTGCTATGAGAGGCATTATCTCAGAAGGGAAATATTGGACAATCAAATTAATGACTGCCCAGGCTTCAGGATGTCTTTTTACACTCTATAAAGGTGGAAATTTACATTGGAAACGTTTGGTTTAGCTGTTATAAAAGTTTGGTTTTTTTAGTGCTGAAAATGCATTTTCAGCTCGCACTGTACACATTTGCTGTGTGAGGCATTATCTCATAAGGGAAATACTGGACAATCAAATTAATGACTGCCCAGGCTTCAGGATGTCTTTTTACACTATATAAAGGTGGAAATTTACATTGGAAACGTTTGGTTTAGCTGTTATAAAAGTTTGGTTTTTTAGTGCTGAAAATGCATTTTCAGCTCGCACTGTACACATTTGCTATGTGAGGCATTATCTCATAAGGGAAATACTGGACAATCAAATTAATGACTTCCCAGGCTTCAGGATGCCTTTTTACACTCTATAAATGTGGAAATTTACATTGGAAACGTTTGGTTTAGCTGTTAATGAAGTTTCGTTTTTTTAGTGCTGAAAATTCATTGTCTGCTGGCGCTGTACACTTTTTCTAAGTGTTGCAATATCTCATGAAGGAAATACTGGACAATCAAATTAATGACTTTCCAGGCTTCAGGATGCCTTTCTACACTATATAAAGGTGGAAATGTACATTGGAAACGTTTGGTTTAGCTGTTATAAAAGTTTGGTTTTTTAGTGCTGTAAATGCATTTTCAGCTCGCGCTGTACACATTTGCTATGAGAGGCATTATCTCATAAGGGAAATATTAGACAATCAAATTAATGACTGCCCAGGCTTCAGGATGTCTTTTTACACTATATAAGGGTGGAAATTTACATCGGAAACGTTTAGTTTAGCTGTTAATGAAGTTTCGTTTTTTTAGTGCTGAAAATTCATTGTCTGCTGGCGCTGTACACTTTTTCTAAGTGTTGCAATATCTCATGAAGGAAATACTGGACAATCAAATTAATGACTTTCCAGGCTTCAGGATGCCTTTCTACACTATATAAAGGTGGAAATGTACATTGGAAACGTTTGGTTTAGCTGTTATAAAAGTTTGGTTTTTTAGTGCTGTAAAATGCATTTTCAGCTCGCGCTGTACACATTTGCTATGAGAGGCATTATCTCAAAAGGGAAATATTGGACAATCAAATTAATGACTGCCCAGGCTTCAGGATGTCTTTTTACACTATAAAAAGGTGGAAATTTACATTGGAAACGTTTGGTTTAGCTGTTATAAAAGTTTGGTTTTTTAGTGCTGAAAATGCATTTTCAGCTCGCACTGTACACATTTGCTATGTGAGGCATTATCTCATAAGGGAAATACTGGACAATCAAATTAATGACTTCCCAGGCTTCAGGATGCCTTTTTACACTCTATAAATGTGGAAATTTACATTGGAAACGTTTGGTTTAGCTGTTAATGAAGTTTCGTTTTTTTAGTGCTGAAAATTCATTGTCTGCTGGCGCTGTACACTTTTTCTAAGTGTTGCAATATCTCATGAAGGAAATACTGGACAATCAAATTAATGACTTTCCAGGCTTCAGGATGCCTTTCTACACTATATAAAGGTGGAAATTTACATTGGAAACGTTTGGTTTAGCTGTTATAAAAGTTTGGTTTTTTAGTGCTGTAAATGCATTTTCAGCTCGCGCTGTACACATTTGCTATGAGAGGCATTATCTCATAAGGGAAATATTGGACAATCAAATTAATGACTGCCCAGGCTTCAGGATGTCTTTTTACACTATATAAAGGTGGAAATTTACATTGGAAACGTTTAGTTTAGCTGTTAATGAAGTTTCGTTTTTTTTAGTGCTGAAAATTCATTGTCTGCTGGCGCTGTACACTTTTTCTAAGTGTTGCAATATCTCATGAAGGAAATACTGGACAATCAAATTAATGACTTTCCAGGCTTCAGGATGCCTTTCTACACTATATAAAGGTGGAAATTTACATTGGAAACGTTTGGTTTAGCTGTTATAAAAGTTTGGTTTTTTAGTGCTGTAAATGCATTTTCAGCTCGCGCTGTACACATTTGCTATGAGAGGCATTATCTCATAAGGGAAATATTGGACAATCAAATTAATGACTGCCCAGGCTTCAGGATGTCTTTTTACACTATATAAAGGTGGAAATTTACATTGGAAACGTTTGGTTTAGCTGTTATAAAAGTTTGGTTTTTTAGTGCTGTAAATGCATTTTCAGCTCGCGCTGTACACATTTGCTACGAGAGGCATTATCTCATAAGGGAAATATTGGACAATCAAATTAATGGCTGCCCAGGCTTCAGGATGTCTTTTTACTCTATATAAAGTTGGAAATTTACATTGGAAACGTTTAGTTTAGCTGTTAATGAAGTTTCGTTTTTTTAGTGCTGAAAATTCATTGTCTGCTGGCGCTGTACACTTTTTCTAAGTGTTGCAATATCTCATGAAGGAAATACTGGACAATCAAATCAATGACTTTCCAGGCTTCAGGATGCCTTTCTACACTATATAAAGGTGGAAATGTACATTGGAAACGTTTGGTTTAGCTGTTATAAAAGTTTGTTTTTTTAGTGCTGAAAATGCATTTTCAGCTCGCGCTGTACACATTTGCTATGAGAGGCATTGTCTCATAAGGGAAATATTGGACAATCAAATTAATGACTGCCTAGGCTTCGGGATGTCTTTTTACACTATATAAAGGTGGAAATTTACATTGGAAACGTTTGGTTTAGCTGTTATAAAAGTTTGGTTTTTTTAGTGCTGAAAATGCATTTTCAGCTCGCACTGTACACATTTGCTATGTGAGGCATTATCTCATAAGGGAAATACTGGACAATCAAATTAATGACTGCCCAGGCTTCAGGATGTCTTTTTACACTATATAAAGGTGGAAATTTACATTGGAAACGTTTGGTTTAGCTGTTATAAAAGTTTGTTTTTTTAGTGCTGAAAATGCATTTTCAGCTCGCACTGTACACATTTGCTATGTGAGGCATTATCTCATAAGGGAAATACTGGACAATCAAATTAATGACTTCCCAGGCTTCAGGATGCCTTTTTACACTCTATAAATGTGGAAATTTACATTGGAAACGTTTGGTTTAGCTGTTAATGAAGTTTCGTTTTTTTAGTGCTGAAAATTCATTGTCTGCTGGCGCTGTACACTTTTTCTAAGTGTTGCAATATCTCATGAAGGAAATACTGGACAATCAAATTAATGACTTTCCAGGCTTCAGGATGCCTTTCTACACTATATAAAGGTGGAAATTTACATTGGAAACGTTTGGTTTAGCTGTTATAAAAGTTTGGTTTTTTAGTGCTGTAAATGCATTTTCAGCTCGCGCTGTACACATTTGCTATGAGAGGCATTATCTCATAAGGGAAATATTGGACAATCAAATTAATGACTGCCCAGGCTTCAGGATGTATTTTTACACTATATAAGGGTGGAAATTTACATTGGAAACGTTTAGTTTAGCTGTTAATGAAGTTTCGTTTTTTTAGTGCTGAAAATTCATTGTCTGCTGGCGCTGTACACTTTTTCTAAGTGTTGCAATATCTCATGAAGGAAATACTGGACAATCAAATTAATGACTTTCCAGGCTTCAGGATGCCTTTCTACACTATATAAAGGTGGAAATGTACATTGGAAACGTTTGGTTTAGCTGTTATAAAAGTTTGGTTTTTTAGTGCTGTAAATGCATTTTCAGCTCGCGCTGTACACATTTGCTATGAGAGGCATTATCTCAGAAGGGAAATATTGGACAATCAAATTAATGACTGCCCAGGCTTCAGGATGTCTTTTTACACTATATAAAGGTGGAAATTTACATTGGAAACGTTTGGTTTAGCTGTTATAAAAGTTTGGTTTTTTTAGTGCTGAAAATGCATTTTCAGCTCGCACTGTACACATTTGCTGTGTGAGGCATTATCTCATAAGGGAAATACTGGACAATCAAATTAATGACTGCCCAGGCTTCAGGATGTCTTTTTACACTATATAAAGGTGGAAATTTACATTGGAAACGTTTGGTTTAGCTGTTATAAAAGTTTGGTTTTTTAGTGCTGAAAATGCATTTTCAGCTCGCACTGTACACATTTGCTATGTGAGGCATTATCTCATAAGGGAAATACTGGACAATCAAATTAATGACTTCCCAGGCTTCAGGATGCCTTTTTACACTCTATAAATGTGGAAATTTACATTGGAAACGTTTGGTTTAGCTGTTAATGAAGTTTCGTTTTTTTAGTGCTGAAAATTCATTGTCTGCTGGCGCTGTACACTTTTTCTAAGTGTTGCAATATCTCATGAAGGAAATACTGGACAATCAAATTAATGACTTTCCAGGCTTCAGGATGCCTTTCTACACTATATAAAGGTGGAAATTTACATTGGAAACGTTTGGTTTAGCTGTTATAAAAGTTTGGTTTTTTAGTGCTGTAAATGCATTTTCAGCTCGCGCTGTACACATTTGCTATGAGAAGCATTATCTCATAAGGGAAATATTGGACAATCAAATTAATGACTGCCCAGGCTTCAGGATGTCTTTTTACACTATATAAGGGTGGAAATTTACATTGGAAACGTTTAGTTTAGCTGTTAATGAAGTTTCGTTTTTTTAGTGCTGAAAATTCATTGTCTGCTGGCGCTGTACACTTTTTCTAAGTGTTGCAATATCTCATGAAGGAAATACTGGACAATCAAATTAATGACTTTCCAGGCTTCAGGATGCCTTTCTACACTATATAAAGGTGGAAATTTACATTGGAAACGTTTAGTTTAGCTGTTAATGAAGTTTCGTTTTTTTAGTGCTGAAAATTCATTGTCTGCTGGCGCTGTACATTTTTTCTATGTGTTGCAATATCTCATGAAGGAAATACTGGACAATCAAATTAATTACTTTCCAGGCTTCAGGATGCCTTTCTACACTATATAAAGGTGGAAATGTACATTGGAAACGTTTGGTTTAGCTGTTATAAAAGTTTGGTTTTTTAGTGCTGTAAATGCATTTTCAGCTCGCGCTGTACACATTTGCTATGAGAGGCATTATCTCAGAAGGGAAATATTGGACAATCAAATTAATGACTGCCCAGGCTTCAGGATGTCTTTTTACACTATATAAAGGTGGAGATTTACATTGGAAACGTTTGGTTTAGCTGTTATAAAAGTTTGGTTTTTTTAGTGCTGAAAATGCATTTTCAGCTCGCACTGTACACATTTGCTGTGTGAGGCATTATCTCATAAGGGAAATACTGGACAATCAAATTAATGACTGCCCAGGCTTCAGGATGTCTTTTTACACTATATAAAGGTGGAAATTTACATTGGAAACGTTTGGTTTAGCTGTTATAAAAGTTTGGTTTTTTTAGTGCTGAAAATGCATTTTCAGCTCGCACTGTCCACATTTGCTATGTGAGGCATTATCTCATAAGGGAAATACTGGACAATCAAATTAATGACTGCCCAGGCTTCAGGATGTCTTTTTACACTATATAAAGGTGGAAATTTACATTGGAAACGTTTGGTTTAGCTGTTATAAAAGTTTGTTTTTTTAGTGCTGTAAATGCATTTTCAGCTCGCGCTGTACACATTTGCTATGAGAGGCATTATCTCATAAGGGAAATATTGGACAATCAAATTAATGACTGCCCAGGCTTCAGGATGTCTTTTTACACTATATAAAGGTGGAAATATACATTGGAAACGTTTAGTTTAGCTGTTAATGAAGTTTCGTTTTTTTAGTGCTGAAAATTCATTGTCTGCTGGCGCTGTACACTTTTTCTAAGTGTTGCAATATCTCATGAAGGAAATACTGGACAATCAAATTAATGACTTTCCAGGCTTCAGGATGCCTTTCTACACTATATAAAGGTGGAAATGTACATTGGAAACGTTTGGTTTAGCTGTTATAAAAGTTTGGTTTTTTAGTGCTGTAAATGCATTTTCAGCTCGCGCTGTACACATTTGCTATGAGAGGCATTATCTCATAAGGGAAATATTAGACAATCAAATTAATGACTGCCCAGGCTTCAGGATGTCTTTTTACACTATATAAGGGTGGAAATTTACATCGGAAACGTTTAGTTTAGCTGTTAATGAAGTTTCGTTTTTTTAGTGCTGAAAATTCATTGTCTGCTGGCGCTGTACACTTTTTCTAAGTGTTGCAATATCTCATGAAGGAAATACTGGACAATCAAATTAATGACTTTCCAGGCTTCAGGATGCCTTTCTACACTATATAAAGGTGGAAATGTACATTGGAAACGTTTGGTTTAGCTGTTATAAAAGTTTGGTTTTTTAGTGCTGTAAATGCATTTTCAGCTCGCGCTGTACACATTTGCTATGAGAGGCATTATCTCAAAAGGGAAATATTGGACAATCAAATTAATGACTGCCCAGGCTTCAGGATGTCTTTTTACACTATATAAAGGTGGAAATTTACATTGGAAAAGTTTGGTTTAGCTGTTATAAAAGTTTGGTTTTTTAGTGCTGAAAATGCATTTTCAGCTCGCACTGTACACATTTGCTATGTGAGGCATTATCTCATAAGGGAAATACTGGACAATCAAATTAATGACTTCCCAGGCTTCAGGATGCCTTTTTACACTCTATAAATGTGGAAATTTACATTGGAAACGTTTGGTTTAGCTGTTAATGAAGTTTCGTTTTTTTAGTGCTGAAAATTCATTGTCTGCTGGCGCTGTACACTTTTTCTAAGTGTTGCAATATCTCATGAAGGAAATACTGGACAATCAAATTAATGACTTTCCAGGCTTCAGGATGCCTTTCTACACTATATAAAGGTGGAAATTTACATTGGAAACGTTTGGTTTAGCTGTTATAAAAGTTTGGTTTTTTAGTGCTGTAAATGCATTTTCAGCTCGCGCTGTACACATTTGCTATGAGAGGCATTATCTCATAAGGGAAATATTGGACAATCAAATTAATGACTGCCCAGGCTTCAGGATGTCTTTTTACACTATATAAAGGTGGAAATTTACATTGGAAACGTTTAGTTTAGCTGTTAATGAAGTTTCGTTTTTTTTAGTGCTGAAAATTCATTGTCTGCTGGCGCTGTACACTTTTTCTAAGTGTTGCAATATCTCATGAAGGAAATACTGGACAATCAAATTAATGACTTTCCAGGCTTCAGGATGCCTTTCTACACTATATAAAGGTGGAAATTTACTTTGGAAACGTTTGGTTTAGCTGTTATAAAAGTTTGGTTTTTTAGTGCTGTAAATGCATTTTCAGCTCGCGCTGTACACATTTGCTATGAGAGGCATTATCTCATAAGGGAAATATTGGACAATCAAATTAATGACTGCCCAGGCTTCAGGATGTCTTTTTACACTATATAAAGGTGGAAATTTACATTGGAAACGTTTGGTTTAGCTGTTATAAAAGTTTGGTTTTTTAGTGCTGTAAATGCATTTTCAGCTCGCGCTGTACACATTTGCTATGAGAGGCATTATCTCATAAGGGAAATATTGGACAATCAAATTAATGGCTGCCCAGGCTTCAGGATGTCTTTTTACTCTATATAAAGTTGGAAATTTACATTGGAAACGTTTAGTTTAGCTGTTAATGAAGTTTCGTTTTTTTTAGTGCTGAAAATTCATTGTCTGCTGGCGCTGTACACTTTTTCTAAGTGTTGCAATATCTCATGAAGGAAATACTGGACAATCAAATCAATGACTTTCCAGGCTTCAGGATGCCTTTCTACACTATATAAAGGTGGAAATGTACATTGGAAACGTTTGGTTTAGCTGTTATAAAAGTTTGTTTTTTTAGTGCTGAAAATGCATTTTCAGCTCGCGCTGTACACATTTGCTATGAGAGGCATTGTCTCATAAGGGAAATATTGGACAATCAAATTAATGACTGCCTTGTCAAGAGTCGCCTTGCGGCGATGAGGAGGTGGACCCAAGAAGCGAGGAAGCAGGGGTAGGTGAAGCTTTAAGGAGATTTATTGTGGAGATTGGTGGGGACGAACAACGGGGCGTGGGCAAATAAACAACACAGGCAACTGAACAAGACTAACTGGACGATGACAAGGACCAAACACGAGACGGGAACGAGCCAGGCGGACAGGGAACGAAGACAAGTGCAACAACGGGAGCAAGTCGTGAGAGTCCGAGGTGACGTGGCAACAGGAGGCAAACAGGGTAAGGCAACCGGGACAAGCGACAGGGACAAGCGACAGGGACAAGCGACAGTGAAAATGCCAATGAACCAACAAGAACTGAAAGCAACCAGGGAACTAAATACACACAAATTGACGAGACAACGAGGAGCACCTGGACAAGACATGGAGGGTTGGAAGGACCGGATTGGTTGACACTAGGGCTTGGGTAAACGAGCACAGGTGGACACAATAGACAAGACGAGACAAGACACATATACAAGGCCAAAACATGAAACCAAATACTAAACCAAAAATAACAAATACAAATCATGACAGTACCCCCCCCTTAAGGGACGGATCCCAGACGTCCCAAACACAAACAAAAGAAAATTGTCCAAAATCAGGGTGGGCGGAAGGGGGCCAGGAGGCGGGACCACAGTCCGCGATCAAGGCTGGTCAGGCGGGCGTCCGGGAGGCCAGACCAGCGAGTCCAGCCGTGGCCCTTCAGGCGGCCGTCCGGGAAACCAGACCAGGGAGTCTAGCCGTGGCCATTCAGGCGGGCGTCCGGGAGGACAGACGCATAAGTCCAAGGGCGGCCATTCAGGCGGACGTCCAGGATGACCCGAACACCGCATGGAGTCCGCTGACGAGGCTGAGACGAGACGCGGCGGCTGGACGCCGGATGCAGCCGAGACCGGAGCTTGGAGCAGCGACGGGGCGGGCGCAGCCGAGGCAGGCACTTGGAGCGGCGGCTGGTCGTCGAGCCCCGCCGAGACAGGAACGTGGAGCGGCGGCCGGTCGTCGAACGCCGCCGAGAATGGAACGTGGAGCGGCGGCTGGTCGTCGAACCCCGCCGAGACAGGAACGTGGAACGGCGGCTGGTCGTCGAACCCCGCCGAGACAGGAACGTAGAGCGGCGGCTGGTCGTCGAACCCCGCCGAGACAGGAACGTGGAGCGGCGACCGGTCGTCGAACGCCGCCGAGACTGGATCGTGGAGCGGCGGCCGGTCGTTGAACGCCGCCGAGACTGGAACGTGGAGCGGCGGCGCTTCGTCGGGCGCCGCTGTGGCAGAGACAAGAAGCGACGGCGGGTCGTCATCCACCGCCCAGGCAGGAAACTGGAGCGCCGGCGGATCGTCGAGTCCCGCCGAAAAAGGAGCTTGGGGCGACGGCGGATCGTCGAGCACCGCCGAGGCAGCGACGGGAAGCGACGGCGTGTCCTCGGGCGCCGCCGGGACAGGGAAGTGGGGTGGCGGCGGGCCGTCTGGCACCGCCGAGGCAGGGATTTGGAGCGGCGGCGGGCCGGGCGCACCAGAGGCCGGGACTTGGAGCGGCGGCGGGCCGGGCGCAGCGGGGACAGGGACTGGTGGCGGACGCAGAACGTGCTCCGCCGGAACAGGGACTTGTGGCGGACGCAGAACGTGCTCAGCCGGAACAGGGACTTGTGGCGGACGCGTGGCGTGCTCCGCCGGAACCGGGACTGGTGGCGGACGCAGGACGTGCTCCGCCGGAACAGGGACTTGTGGCAGACGCAGGACGTGCTCCGCCGGAAGAGGGACTTGTGGCGGACGCAGGGCATGCTCCGCCGGAACAGGGACTGGTGGCGGACGCAGGACGTGCTCCGCCGGAACAGGGACTGGTGGCGGACGCAGGACGTGCTCCGCCGGAACAGGGACTGGTGGCGGACGCAGGGCGTGCTCCGCCGGACCAGGGACTTGTGGCGGACGCAGGGCGTGCTCCGCCGGAACAGGGACTGGTGGCGGACGCAGAACGTGCTCCGCCGGAATAGGGACTTGTGGCGGACGCAGAACGTGCTCCGCTGGAACAGGGACTTGTGGCGGACGCGTGGCGTGCTCCGCCGGGACTGGTGGCGGACGCAGGACGTGCTCCGCCGGAACAGGGACTTGTGGCGGACGCAGGACGTGCTCCGCCGGAACAGGGACTTGAAGCGCTGGCGAGGCGCCGGAACGGGGGTCAGCAGCTCTCGGGAGGCCAGAACGGGCCCCAGCAGCTCGGGGGGAACCGGGACGGGGCTTATCAGCTGGCGGGGAGCCGGAACGGGACTCATCCGCTGGCGGGGAGCCGGAACGGGGCTCATCCGCTGGCGGGGAGCCGGAACGGGGCTCATCCGCTGGCGGGGAGCCGGAACGGGGCTCAGCAGCTGGCGGGGAGCCGGGACGGGGCCCAGCAGCTGGGGAGGAGCCGGAACAGGGTTCAGCAGCTGGCGGTGAGCCCGAGTGGGACTCTGGAGGCTGCGTGGTTTGCTGCAGCTGGCGAGGAGCCGGGACGGGACGCTGCAGCTGGCGAGGAGCCGGGACGGGAGGCTCCAGCTGGCGAGGAGCCGGGACGGGAGGCTCCAGCTGGCGAGGAGCCGGGACGGGAGGCCCCAGCTGGCGAGGAGCCGGGACGGGAGGCTTCAGCTGGCAAGGAGCCGGGACGGGAGGCTGCAGCTGGCAAGGACCCGGGAGGGGACGCTGCAGCTGGCGAGGGGCCGGCACTGGAGGCTGCAGCTCGTGAGGAGCTGGGTCGGGGGCCGGATCCCTATCAGCCTGCCGCCATAGGGATTCAGGGGAACGGGAGACACGAAGGACACGAGGGACCGGGACTACAGGGGCTGGTGAACGTGCGCTACAAAACGAGGGACGAGCGGAAGGAGGTGCAGAAACAGACTGTGGACGAGGTGAACGAAGTGGCTGTGAAGAATGTGGCTCAGGGTGTAAATAGCGGGTGTTATGACGAAAGGTGGCAGACCCTTTACTTGGGCGCCGTCGTTGACCACCCCGCGGAGGTCCGGGATAGATGGCCAACCGGGTGCCCAAGTAAAGGTCTGATGGGTGGGATTCAGGGGTGGACTCAAAAGAAAACCGTGACAAAAACTGACTGGGAGAAGAAAACTCTTGAGAAAAATCAAAATCTGGGTAAAACTCGGAATCAGACAAATGAAAATAGGGGTCATCATCTAAATCTGAATTAACAAAAACATGGGGGGACAAAATGGTGTCGTAATCAAAGATGTTAACACGAGACGAAGAAGAGTGGGGAACTGGCTTGGCGGAACATATAGAACTCACACGAAGGGGTTGGTCGGCAGGCTGAGGGGGGTACCAGCTTGAGCGGCGACGGCGAACTCGTCGCCGTGAGCTTCCTGCTGGGTCCAGTACTGGTTGGTTCATTCTGTCAGGGTTGAGGAAGGTGAGGACCCAAACGCAGGGAAGCCAGGCAGGGGTAACTTAAAGGGCATTTATTAAACAGAAAACTAAGGCAAACAAGGAACTTGGAAAAACTTAACGACAGGAAACCAACTACAGGGAGAGGCGACAGGAACTGGCAACAGGGAAAGGCAACCGGGACAAGCGACAGGGACAAGCGACAGGGACAAGCGACAGTGAAAATGCCAATGAACCAACAAGAACTGAAAGCAACCAGGGAACTAAATACACACAAATTGACGAGACAACGAGGAGCACCTGGACAAGACATGGAGGGTTGGAAGGACCGGATTGGTTGACACTAGGGCTTGGGTAAACGAGCACAGGTGGACACAATAGACAAGACGAGACAAGACACATATACAAGGCCAAAACATGAAACCAAATACTAAACCAAAAATAACAAATACAAATCATGACATGCCTAGGCTTCGGGATGTCTTTTTACACTATATAAAGGTGGAAATTTACATTGGAAACGTTTGGTTTAGCTGTTATAAAAGTTTGGTTTTTTTAGTGCTGAAAATGCATTTTCAGCTCGCACTGTACACATTTGCTATGTGAGGCATTATCTCATAAGGGAAATACTGGACAATCAAATTAATGACTGCCCAGGCTTCAGGATGTCTTTTTACACTATATAAAGGTGGAAATTTACATTGGAAACGTTTGGTTTAGCTGTTATAAAAGTTTGTTTTTTTAGTGCTGAAAATGCATTTTCAGCTCGCACTGTACACATTTGCTATGTGAGGCATTATCTCATAAGGGAAATACTGGACAATCAAATTAATGACTTCCCAGGCTTCAGGATGCCTTTTTACACTCTATAAATGTGGAAATTTACATTGGAAACGTTTGGTTTAGCTGTTAATGAAGTTTCGTTTTTTTAGTGCTGAAAATTCATTGTCTGCTGGCGCTGTACACTTTTTCTAAGTGTTGCAATATCTCATGAAGGAAATACTGGACAATCAAATTAATGACTTTCCAGGCTTCAGGATGCCTTTCTACACTATATAAAGGTGGAAATTTACATTGGAAACGTTTGGTTTAGCTGTTATAAAAGTTTGGTTTTTTAGTGCTGTAAATGCATTTTCAGCTCGCGCTGTACACATTTGCTATGAGAGGCATTATCTCATAAGGGAAATATTGGACAATCAAATTAATGACTGCCCAGGCTTCAGGATGTATTTTTACACTATATAAGGGTGGAAATTTACATTGGAAACGTTTAGTTTAGCTGTTAATGAAGTTTCGTTTTTTTAGTGCTGAAAATTCATTGTCTGCTGGCGCTGTACACTTTTTCTAAGTGTTGCAATATCTCATGAAGGAAATACTGGACAATCAAATTAATGACTTTCCAGGCTTCAGGATGCCTTTCTACACTATATAAAGGTGGAAATGTACATTGGAAACGTTTGGTTTAGCTGTTATAAAAGTTTGGTTTTTTAGTGCTGTAAATGCATTTTCAGCTCGCGCTGTACACATTTGCTATGAGAGGCATTATCTCAGAAGGGAAATATTGGACAATCAAATTAATGACTGCCCAGGCTTCAGGATGTCTTTTTACACTATATAAAGGTGGAAATTTACATTGGAAACGTTTGGTTTAGCTGTTATAAAAGTTTGGTTTTTTTAGTGCTGAAAATGCATTTTCAGCTCGCACTGTACACATTTGCTGTGTGAGGCATTATCTCATAAGGGAAATACTGGACAATCAAATTAATGACTGCCCAGGCTTCAGGATGTCTTTTTACACTATATAAAGGTGGAAATTTACATTGGAAACGTTTGGTTTAGCTGTTATAAAAGTTTGGTTTTTTAGTGCTGAAAATGCATTTTCAGCTCGCACTGTACACATTTGCTATGTGAGGCATTATCTCATAAGGGAAATACTGGACAATCAAATTAATGACTTCCCAGGCTTCAGGATGCCTTTTTACACTCTATAAATGTGGAAATTTACATTGGAAACGTTTGGTTTAGCTGTTAATGAAGTTTCGTTTTTTTAGTGCTGAAAATTCATTGTCTGCTGGCGCTGTACACTTTTTCTAAGTGTTGCAATATCTCATGAAGGAAATACTGGACAATCAAATTAATGACTTTCCAGGCTTCAGGATGCCTTTCTACACTATATAAAGGTGGAAATTTACATTGGAAACGTTTGGTTTAGGTGTTATAAAAGTTTGGTTTTTTAGTGCTGTAAATGCATTTTCAGCTCGCGCTGTACACATTTGCTATGAGAAGCATTATCTCATAAGGGAAATATTGGACAATCAAATTAATGACTGCCCAGGCTTCAGGATGTCTTTTTACACTATATAAGGGTGGAAATTTACATTGGAAACGTTTAGTTTAGCTGTTAATGAAGTTTCGTTTTTTTAGTGCTGAAAATTCATTGTCTGCTGGCGCTGTACACTTTTTCTAAGTGTTGCAATATCTCATGAAGGAAATACTGGACAATCAAATTAATGACTTTCCAGGCTTCAGGATGCCTTTCTACACTATATAAAGGTGGAAATTTACATTGGAAACGTTTAGTTTAGCTGTTAATGAAGTTTCGTTTTTTTAGTGCTGAAAATTCATTGTCTGCTGGCGCTGTACATTTTTTCTATGTGTTGCAATATCTCATGAAGGAAATACTGGACAATCAAATTAATTACTTTCCAGGCTTCAGGATGCCTTTCTACACTATATAAAGGTGGAAATGTACATTGGAAACGTTTGGTTTAGCTGTTATAAAAGTTTGGTTTTTTAGTGCTGTAAATGCATTTTCAGCTCGCGCTGTACACATTTGCTATGAGAGGCATTATCTCAGAAGGGAAATATTGGACAATCAAATTAATGACTGCCCAGGCTTCAGGATGTCTTTTTACACTATATAAAGGTGGAGATTTACATTGGAAACGTTTGGTTTAGCTGTTATAAAAGTTTGGTTTTTTTAGTGCTGAAAATGCATTTTCAGCTCGCACTGTACACATTTGCTGTGTGAGGCATTATCTCATAAGGGAAATACTGGACAATCAAATTAATGACTGCCCACGCTTCAGGATGTCTTTTTACACTATATAAAGGTGGAAATTTACATTGGAAACGTTTGGTTTAGCTGTTATAAAAGTTTGGTTTTTTTAGTGCTGAAAATGCATTTTCAGCTCGCACTGTCCACATTTGCTATGTGAGGCATTATCTCATAAGGGAAATACTGGACAATCAAATTAATGACTGCCCAGGCTTCAGGATGTCTTTTTACACTATATAAAGGTGGAAATTTACATTGGAAACGTTTGGTTTAGCTGTTATAAAAGTTTGTTTTTTTAGTGCTGTAAATGCATTTTCAGCTCGCGCTGTACACATTTGCTATGAGAGGCATTATCTCATAAGGGAAATATTGGACAATCAAATTAATGACTGCCCAGGCTTCAGGATGTCTTTTTACACTATATAAAGGTGGAAATATACATTGGAAACGTTTAGTTTAGCTGTTAATGAAGTTTCGTTTTTTTAGTGCTGAAAATTCATTGTCTGCTGGCGCTGTACACTTTTTCTAAGTGTTGCAATATCTCATGAAGGAAATACTGGACAATCAAATTAATGACTTTCCAGGCTTCAGGATGCCTTTCTACACTATATAAAGGTGGAAATGTACATTGGAAACGTTTGGTTTAGCTGTTATAAAAGTTTGGTTTTTTAGTGCTGTAAATGCATTTTCAGCTCGCGCTGTACACATTTGCTATGAGAGGCATTATCTCATAAGGGAAATATTAGACAATCAAATTAATGACTGCCCAGGCTTCAGGATGTCTTTTTACACTATATAAGGGTGGAAATTTACATCGGAAACGTTTAGTTTAGCTGTTAATGAAGTTTCGTTTTTTTAGTGCTGAAAATTCATTGTCTGCTGGCGCTGTACACTTTTTCTAAGTGTTGCAATATCTCATGAAGGAAATACTGGACAATCAAATTAATGACTTTCCAGGCTTCAGGATGCCTTTCTACACTATATAAAGGTGGAAATGTACATT
Organism: Idiotropiscis lumnitzeri; assembly: GCF_059441095.1. NCBI lineage: Eukaryota > Metazoa > Chordata > Actinopteri > Syngnathiformes > Syngnathidae > Idiotropiscis > Idiotropiscis lumnitzeri. The sequence continues at coordinate 182,009 of NW_028283800.1, forward strand.
GGAAACGTTTGGTTTAGCTGTTATAAAAGTTTGGTTTTTTAGTGCTGTAAATGCATTTTCAGCTCGCGCTGTACACATTTGCTATGAGAGGCATTATCTCAAAAGGGAAATATTGGACAATCAAATTAATGACTGCCCAGGCTTCAGGATGTCTTTTTACACTATATAAAGGTGGAAATTTACATTGGAAACGTTTGGTTTAGCTGTTATAAAAGTTTGGTTTTTTAGTGCTGAAAATGCATTTTCAGCTCGCACTGTACACATTTGCTATGTGAGGCATTATCTCATAAGGGAAATACTGGACAATCAAATTAATGACTTCCCAGGCTTCAGGATGCCTTTTTACACTCTATAAATGTGGAAATTTACATTGGAAACGTTTGGTTTAGCTGTTAATGAAGTTTCGTTTTTTTAGTGCTGAAAATTCATTGTCTGCTGGCGCTGTACACTTTTTCTAAGTGTTGCAATATCTCATGAAGGAAATACTGGACAATCAAATTAATGACTTTCCAGGCTTCAGGATGCCTTTCTACACTATATAAAGGTGGAAATTTACATTGGAAACGTTTGGTTTAGCTGTTATAAAAGTTTGGTTTTTTAGTGCTGTAAATGCATTTTCAGCTCGCGCTGTACACATTTGCTATGAGAGGCATTATCTCATAAGGGAAATATTGGACAATCAAATTAATGACTGCCCAGGCTTCAGGATGTCTTTTTACACTATATAAAGGTGGAAATTTACATTGGAAACGTTTAGTTTAGCTGTTAATGAAGTTTCGTTTTTTTTAGTGCTGAAAATTCATTGTCTGCTGGCGCTGTACACTTTTTCTAAGTGTTGCAATATCTCATGAAGGAAATACTGGACAATCAAATTAATGACTTTCCAGGCTTCAGGATGCCTTTCTAAGGTGGAAATTTACTTTGGAAACGTTTGGTTTAGCTGTTATAAAAGTTTGGTTTTTTAGTGCTGTAAATGCATTTTCAGCTCGCGCTGTACACATTTGCTATGAGAGGCATTATCTCATAAGGGAAATATTGGACAATCAAATTAATGACTGCCCAGGCTTCAGGATGTCTTTTTACACTATATAAAGGTGGAAATTTACATTGGAAACGTTTGGTTTAGCTGTTATAAAAGTTTGGTTTTTTAGTGCTGTAAATGCATTTTCAGCTCGCGCTGTACACATTTGCTATGAGAGGCATTATCTCATAAGGGAAATATTGGACAATCAAATTAATGGCTGCCCAGGCTTCAGGATGTCTTTTTACTCTATATAAAGTTGGAAATTTACATTGGAAACGTTTAGTTTAGCTGTTAATGAAGTTTCGTTTTTTTAGTGCTGAAAATTCATTGTCTGCTGGCGCTGTACACTTTTTCTAAGTGTTGCAATATCTCATGAAGGAAATACTGGACAATCAAATCAATGACTTTCCAGGCTTCAGGATGCCTTTCTACACTATATAAAGGTGGAAATGTACATTGGAAACGTTTGGTTTAGCTGTTATAAAAGTTTGTTTTTTTAGTGCTGAAAATGCATTTTCAGCTCGCGCTGTACACATTTGCTATGAGAGGCATTGTCTCATAAGGGAAATATTGGACAATCAAATTAATGACTGCCTAGGCTTCAGGATGTCTTTTTACACTATATAAAGGTGGAAATTTACATTGGAAACGTTTGGTTTAGCTGTTATAAAAGTTTGGTTTTTTTAGTGCTGAAAATGCATTTTCAGCTCGCACTGTACACATTTGCTATGTGAGGCATTATCTCATAAGGGAAATACTGGACAATCAAATTAATGACTGCCCAGGCTTCAGGATGTCTTTTTACACTATATAAAGGTGGAAATTTACATTGGAAACGTTTGGTTTAGCTGTTATAAAAGTTTGTTTTTTTAGTGCTGAAAATGCATTTTCAGCTCGCACTGTACACATTTGCTATGTGAGGCATTATCTCATAAGGGAAATACTGGACAATCAAATCAATGACTTTCCAGGCTTCAGGATGCCTTTCTACACTATATAAAGGTGGAAATTTACATTGGAAACGTTTAGTTTAGCTGTTAATGAAGTTTCGTTTTTTTAGTGCTGAAAATTCATTGTCTGCTGGCGCTGTACACTTTTTCTAAGTGTTGCAATATCTCATGAAGGAAATACTGGACAATCAAATTAATGACTTTCCAGGCTTCAGGATGCCTTTCTACACTATATAAAGGTGGAAATGTACATTGGAAACGTTTGGTTTAGCTGTTATAAAAGTTTGGTTTTTTAGTGCTGTAAATGCATTTTCAGCTCGCGCTGTACACATTTGCTATGAGAGGCATTATCTCATAAGGGAAATATTGGACAATCAAATGAATGACAGCACGAAAAAAAACAAACTTTATCACAGCTAAACCAAACGTTTCCAATGTAAATTTCCACCTTTATATAGTGTAAAAAGACATCCTGAAGCCTGGGCAGTCATTAATTTGATTGTCCAATATTTCCCTTATGAGATAATGCCTCTCATAGAAAATGTGTACAGCGCGAGCTGAAAATGCATTTACAGCACTAAAAAACCAAACTTTTATAACAGCTAAACCAAACGTTTCCAATGTAAATTTCCACCTTTATATAGTGTAAAAAAAACATCCTGAAGCCTGGGCAGTCATTAATTTGATTGTCCAATATTTCCCTTATGAGATAATGCCTCTCATAGCAAATGTGTACAGCGCGAGCTGAAAATGCATTTACAGCACTAAAAAACCAAACTTTTATAACAGCTAAACCAAACGTTTCCAATGTAAATTTCCACCTTTATATAGTGTAGAAAGGCATCCTGAAGCCTGGAAAGTCATTAATTTGATTGTCCAGTATTTCCTACATGAGATATTGCAACACTTAGAAAAAGTGTACAACGCCAGCAGACAATGAATTTGCAGCACTAAAAAAACGAAACTTCATTTACAGCTAAACCAAACGTTTCCAATGTAAATTTCCACATTTATATAGTGTAAAAAGGCATCCTGAAGCCTGGGAAGTCATTAATTTGATTGTCCAGTATTTCCCTTATGAGATAATGCCTCACATAGCAAATGTGTACAGCGCGAGCTGAAAATGCATTTACAGCACTAAAAAAACAAACTTTTATAACAGCTAAACTAAACGTTTCCAATGTAAATTTTCACCTTTATATAGTGTAAAAAGACATCCTGAAGCCTGGGCAGTCATTAATTTGATTGTCCAATATTTCCCTTATGAGATAATGCCTCTCATAGCAAATGTGTACAGCGCGAGCTGAAAATGCATTTACAGCACTAAAAAACCAAACTTTTATAACAGCTAAACCAAACGTTTCCAATGTAAATTTCCACCTTTATATAGTGTAGAAAGGCATCCTGAAGCCTGGAAAGTCATTAATTTGATTGTCCAGTATTTCCTTCATGAGATATTGCAACACTTAGAAAAAGTGTACAGCGCCAGCAGACAATGAATTTGCAGCACTAAAAAAACGAAACTTCATTAACAGCTAAACCAAACGTTTCCAATGTAAATTTCCACCTTTATGTCGTGTAAAAAGATATCCTGAAGCCTGGGCAGTCATTAATTTGATTGTCCAATATTTTCCTTATGAGATAATGCCTCTCATAGCAAATGTGTACAGCGCGAGCTGAAAATGCATTTACAGCACTAAAAAACCAAACTTTTATAACAGCTAAACCAAACGTTTCCAATGTAAATTTCCACAATTATATAGTGTAAAAAGGTCTCCTGAAGCCTGGGAAGTCATTAATTTGATTGTCCAGCATTTCCATTATGAGATAATGTCTCACATAGCAAATGTGTACAGCGCGAGCTGAAAATGCATTTACAGCACTAAAAAAACAAACTTTTATAACAGCTAAACCAAACGTTTACAATGTAAATTTCCACCTTTATATAGTGTAAAAAGGCATCCTGAAGCCTGGAAAGTCATTAATTTGATTGTCCAGTATTTCCTTCATGAGAAAATGCAACACTTAGAAAAAGTGTACAGCGCCAGCAGACAATGAATTTGCAGCACTAAAAAAACGAAACTTCATTAACAGCTAAACCAAACGTTTCCAATGTAAATTTCCACATTTATATAGTGTAAAAAGGCATCCTGAAGCCTGGGAAGTCATTAATTTGATTGTCCATTATTTCCCTTATGAGATAATGCCTCACATAGCAAATGTGTACAGCGCGAGCTGAAAATGCATTTACAGCACTAAAAAAACAAACTTTTATAACAGCTAAACTAAACGTTTCCAATGTAAATTTCCACCTCTATGTGTGTAAAAAGGTCTCCTGAAGCCTGGTAAGTCATTAATTTGATTGTCCAGTATTTCCCTTATGGGATAATGCCTCACATAGCAAATGTGTACAGCGCGAGCTGAAAATGCATTTACAGCACTAAAAAAACAAACGTTTATAACAGCTAAACCAAACGTTTCCAATGTAAATTTCCACCTTTATATAGTGTAAAAAGGCATCCTGAAGCCTGGAAAGTCATTAATTTGATTGTCCAGTATTTCCTTCATGAGATATTGCAACACTTAGAAAAAGTGTACAGCGACAGCAGACAGCAGGCTGCCAGGATGGCCGAGTGGTCTAAGGCGCCGCGTTCCGGTCCCAGTCTCCCCAAGAGGCCTGGGTTCGAATCTCGAATTGGCTGCCAGGATGGCCGAGTGGTCTAAGGCGCCGCGTTCCGGACCCAGTCTCCCCAGGAGGCCTGGGTTCGAATCTCGAATTTCCCCATTGTGGGACTAATAAAGGCATTATTATTATATTATTATTATCATTAGACAATGAATTTGCAGCACTAAAAAAACGAAACTTCATTAACAGCTAAACCAAACGTTTCCAATGTAAATTTCCACATTTATATAGTGTAAAAAGGCATCCTGAAGCCTGGGAAGTCATTAATTTGATTGTCCAGTATTTCCTTCATGAGATATTGCAACACTTAGAAAAAGTGTACAGCGCCAGCAGACAATGAATTTGCAGCACTAAAAAAACGAAACTTCATTAACAGCTAAACCAAACGTTTCCAATGTAAATTTCCACATTTATATAGTGTAAAAAGGCATCCTGAAGCCTGGGAAGTCATTAATTTGATTGTCCAGTATTTCCCTTATGAGATAATGCCTCACATAGCAAATGTGTACAGCGCGAGCTGAAAATGCATTTACAGCACTAAAAAAACTAACTTTTATAACAGCTAAACTAAACGTTTCCAATGTAAATTTCCACCTTTATATAGTGTAAAAAAGACATCCTGAAGCCTGGGCAGTCATTAATTTGATTGTCCAATATTTCCCTTATGAGATAATGCCTCACATAGCATTTACAGCACTAAAAAAACAAACTTTTATAACAGCTAAACCAAACGTTTCCAATGTAAATTTCCACCTTTATATAGTGTAGAAAGGCATCCTGAAGCCTGGAAAGTCATTAATTTGATTGTCCAGTATTTCCTTCATGAGATATTGCAACACTTAGAAAAAGTGTACAGCGCCAGCAGACAATGAATTTTCAGCACTAAAAAAACGAAACTTCATTAACAGCTAAACCAAACGTTTCCAATGTAAATTTCCACATTTATATAGTGTAAAAAGGCATCCTGAACCCTGGGAAGTCATTAATTTGATTGTCCAGTATTTCCCTTATGAGATAATGCCTCACATAGCAAATGAGTACAGCGCGAGCTGAAAATGCATTTACAGCACTAAAAAACCAAACTTTTATAACAGCTAAACCAAACGTTTCCAATGTACATTTCCACCTTTATATAGTGTAAAAAGGCATCCTGAAGCCTGGGAAGTCATTAATTTGATTGTCCAGTATTTCCCTTATGAGATAATGCCTCACATAGCAAATGTGTACAGTGCGAGCTGAAAATGCATTTACAGCACGAAAAAAACAAACTTTTATAACAGCTAAACCAAACGTTTCCAATGTAAATTTCCACATTTATATAGTGTAAAAAGGCATCCTGAAGCCTGGGAAGTCATTAATTTGATTGTCCAGTATTTCCCTTATGAGATAATGCCTCACATAGCAAATGTGTACAGCGCGAGCTGAAAATGCATTTACAGCACTAAAAAACCAAACTTTTATAACAGCTAAACCAAACGTGTCCAATGTAAATTTCCACCTTTATATAGTGTAGAAAGGCATCCTGAAGCCTGGAAAGTCATGAATTTGATTGTCCAGTATTTCCTTCATGAGATATTGCAACACTTAGAAAAAGTGTACAGCGCCAGCAGACAATGAATTTGCAGCACTAAAAAAACGAAACTTCATTTCCAGCTAAACCAAACGTTTCCAATGTAAATTTCCACATTTATATAGTGTAAAAAGGCATCCTGAAGCCTGGGAAGTCATTAATTTGATTGTCCAGTATTTCCCTTATGAGATAATGCCTCACATAGCAAATGTGTACAGCGCGAGCTGAAAATGCATTTACAGCACTAAAAAAACAAACTTTTATAACAGCTAAACTAAACGTTTCCAATGTAAATTTTCACCTTTATATAGTGTAAAAAGACATCCTGAAGCCTGGGCAGTCATTAATTTGATTGTCCAATATTTCCCTTATGAGATAATGCCTCTCATAGCAAATGTGTACAGCGCGAGCTGAAAATGCATTTACAGCACTAAAAAACCAAACTTTTATAACAGCTAAACCAAACGTTTCCAATGTAAATTTCCACCTTTATATAGTGTAGAAAGGCATCCTGAAGCCTGGAAAGTCATTAATTTGATTGTCCAGTATTTCCTTCATGAGATATTGCAACACTTAGAAAAAGTGTACAGCGCCAGCAGACAATGAATTTGCAGCACTAAAAAAACGAAACTTCATTAACAGCTAAACCAAACGTTTCCAATGTAAATTTCCACCTTTATATAGTGTAGAAAGGCATCCTGAAGCCTGGGCAGTCATTAATTTGATTGTCCAATATTTCCCTTATGAGATAATGCCTCTCATAGCAAATGTGTACAGCGTGAGCTGAAAATGCATTTACAGCACAAAAAAAACAAACTTTTATAACAGCTAAACCAAACGTTTCCAATGTAAATTTCCACCTTTATATAGTGTAAAAAGACATCCTGAAGCCTGGGAAGTCATTAATTTGATTGTCCAGTATTTCCCTTATGAGATAATGCCTCACCATAGCAAATGTGTACAGCGCGAGCTGAAAATGCATTTACAGCACTAAAAAACCAAACTTTTATAACAGCTAAACCAAACGTTTCCAATGTAAATTTCCACCTTTATATAGTGTAAAAAGGCATCCTGAAGCCTGGAAAGTCATTAATTTGATTGTCCAGTATTTCCCTTTTGAGATAATGCCTCACATAGCAAATGTGTACAGCGCGAGCTGAAAATGCATTTACAGCACTAAAAAACCAAACTTTTATAACAGCTAAACCAAACGTTTCCAATGTAAATTTCCACCTTTATATAGTGTAAAAAGGCATCCTGAAGCCTGGGAAGTCATTAATTTGATTGTCCAGTATTTCCCTTATGAGATAATGCCTCACATAGCAAATGTGTACAGCGCGAGCTGAGAATGCATTTACAGCACTAAAAAAACAAACTTTTATAACAGCTAAACCAAACGTTTCCAATGTAAATTTCCACCTTTATACAGTGTAGAAAGGCATCCTGAAGCCTGGAAAGTCATTAATTTGATTGTCCAGTATTTCCTTCATGAGATATTGCAACACTTAGAAAAAGTGTACAGCGCCAGCAGACAATGAATTTGCAGCACTAAAAAAACGAAACTTCATTAACAGCTAAACCAAACGTTTCCAATGTAAATTTCCACATTTATATAGTGTAAAAAGGCATCCTGAAGCCTGGGAAGTCATTAATTTGATTGTCCAGTATTTCCTTCATGAGATATTGCAACACTTAGAAAAAGTGTACAGCGCCAGCAGACAATGAATTTGCAGCACTAAAAAAACGAAACTTCATTAACAGCTAATCCAAACGTTTCCAATGTAAATTTCCACATTTATATAGTGTAAAAATGCATCCTGAAGCCTGGGAAGTCATTAATTTCTTTGTCCAGTATTTCCTTCATGAGATACAGCAACACTTAGAAAAAGTCTGTGTGACAGCCTGGAGAGACTGCTGACAGGAGGGAATAGACCCCACTGGGGCTGACATGGGCTAGCTACCCATGCTGGCAGTCTCTGACACTGTGTTCAGTTTGTTGGAGACACCCGCCAAGTGCTACAGAAAGTCTACAAAGAATGACACCCCTACAGCCTGCGAGAGCGGGGGCGCAAGATGGCTCAATGACTGACCACACGGCTACAGACCTAGGAACAAACATGACTACGAGCAAGAACACGGTGCATGAGACAATGGCAGCAGGACACTCACTTCAGGTCTGCACCTGTGGCTGGGCAAAAGTAACATCAGTTACAGGGTTGAAGATCCACCAAGGAAAGAAGCGGTGTTTGGGAAAGCCGAGTCAAGGGCCTCGCATTGACCAATACTTCTTACGAAGTAATGCGTCAAATCAGTCGAGTGAAGCACAGCGACGGGAAAAAACCCAAAGTTCGCAGAGCATCAGCCCCCCTGTCACTGAGGAGGGTATTATAAACACAGAATTGCAGGAGGTAGAACCCACCCAGCCACAGAGACCTCCCAAAGAGAACAAGATCAAAGGGCACAGACAGAGTGTGAGGTGGCCCAAAACTATTGAGAAGAGAGAGTGGGAAACCGTCAATAACGACCTGGTGAAAATGTTGGAGCAACAAGTGGGCACTGCAGAGAGAAAGCTGGAACACATCGGTGACATCATCTACCACTATGGAGAGGAGCGCTTTGGAGTGAACAGCTGGAAAACCACCAACAAAATACCACCACCAACCAAACCTAGGAGGCAACAAGAGATAGAGAGACTGATCAGGGAAAGAAGGGACCTGCGGAAACAGTGGAGAAAAGCCTCTGATCCAGAGAGAGAAGGTCTCATGCTGCTCCATGGGGACATCAAGCTCCGGTTGAAAACCTTACGAAGAGCAGAGAACTTGAGGAAACTTCGCAGGAAGAAGGAACACACAAGAACCCTGTTCTATAAAAATCCCTTCAAGTTTGTCAAAGATCTCTTCGCTAAGGACAAAAGCGGGTTCCTGCAAACTTCAAAGAAGGAACTTGAAGAGCACCTGGAAAAGGTCTACCAAGACACGAAAAGGCATGAACAGCTAGCCATCCCACATGATATCCCCCCCATTCGACCACCAGAGGTCAACATCGAGACCGGCCCTCCAAAATGGAAAGAAGTGGAGAACATGGTGGGCGTGCAAGATCAGGATCTGCACCAGGACCAAATGGAGTGTCATATAAGCTCTACAAGAACTCACCAGATGTCCTACGCTATCTTTGGAGGCTAATGAGAATCGTCTGGCAGAAGGGGATAATACCAAAGGCATGGCGAAGGGCTGGAGGTGTACTAATTCCAAAAGAGAAGGACGCAGATATCAGTCAATTTCGGCCAATCAGCCTTCTCAACGTTGAAGGGAAAATCTTTTTCAGCGTCTTGACACACACCACCTACCTGGAGAAAAAACGAGTACATTGACACATCCGTACAAAAGGCTGGAATTTCTGGATTCTCTGGCTGCTTGGAGCACACCAGTATGATCTGGCATCAGATTCAAGCAGCGAAGAAGAACAAAGGGGATCTTCATGTCATCTTTCTCGACCTAGCCAATGCCTTTGGTTCAGTTCCGCATAGCCTTCTCTGGGAGTCCTTCAACTTCTTCCGCGTTCCAACATCCATCACTACCTTGGTAAAATTCTACTTTGAAGACCTGCAGCTGTGCTTCACAACACCCGACTTCAAAACATCATGGCAGCAAGTAGAAGTAGGCATCATGGCAGGTTGCACGATCTCACCCCTGGCCTTTACAATGGCCATGGAGGTCATCATCAGGGCCTCAAAATGGGTGGCGGGGTGAGCGAACCAGGAACGGGATCCGCCTTCCACCGTCCGAGTATATATGGACGACATGACCACTCTGACCACCACTGCAGCTTGCACCAGGCGGCTACTTGGTAAGCTGCAGGAAAACATCAGCTGGGCCCGGATGAAAATCAAGCCGAACAAGTCACGTAGCATCTCGATAATCAAGGGAGAGCTAAAAGACGTGAAGTTCTGCATTGGTGACGAACCAATACCAACGGTGGCAGAACAACCTGTCAAAAGCCTGGGCAGATGGTATGACTCAAGTCTTAAGGATAAAAACCAGGTGCAGCAGCTAAGACAGGATATCATCAACGACCTGAACAACATCAACAAGACTCCACTACCAGGGAAGCTCAAGCTCTGGTGTCTGCAATTTGGGCTTCTCCCTCTCGTGATGTGGCCACTCACTGTCTACGAGGTCCCACTAACAACTGTGGAGAAGATGGAGCGAGCCATCACAGTATATGTGAAACAGTGGCTTGGTGTCCCACGCTGTCTGAATAACATCAGCCTCTATGGCAAAGGAGTCCTCGAACTGCCCATCACAAGTCTCACTGAAGAATACAAGTGCTCTAAAGTGAGACTACAGATGACGCTGACGGACTCCAGAGACCGGACCATCAGTGAAACGGCACCACCCCTGTCAACTGCACGGAAATGGACACCATCCAGTGCAGTGCAGCATGCCACAGCAGCCCTGAGGCACAGCGATATTGTGGGACACGTCCAGAGGGGAAGAGGAGGCTTTGGCCTTACAGCAAGCAAACCAACTTGGTGTAAGGCCTCAACCGCAGAGAGGAAAAAAATGGTCGTGGAGGAGGTGCGCCGCCAGGAAGAGGCTGAAAGGTCTGCAAAGGCTGTCTCGCTTGCCAAGCAGGGACAGTGGATGAGGTGGGAAGGCCTGGAGAAAAGAAAGCTTGGCTGGAGGGATCTCTGGGAGATGGAAGCTAGCAACATCAGCTTCATCATCAGAGCTACCAATGACGTGCTGCCATCCCCAAAAAACCTCCACCAGTGGTATGGCGAAGATCCAACCTGTGCCCTCTGCCCAACACCAGCAACTCTGAAACACATCCTGACTGGTTGTAAGACCAGCCTCACACAAGGCCGCTATACCTGGAGGCACAACCAGGTCCTCAAGAGCTTGGCAGCAGTGCTTGAAAGCAGGAGAACTACCATCAACTCCTTGCCCTTAAGAGCCACCACTACCATTACAGCACCAAAATTTGTCCGAGAGGGACAGGAAAAGCCCAACCATCCTTTTCTCAAGCCAGAAGTTGGTCAGCTAACCAAGGCTCGGGATTGGAAGATGCTGGTCGATATAGGTCAGCAACTAATCTTCCCAGCAGAGATTGCAACCACCACCCTAAGGCCAGACTTAGTGCTGTGGTCCCATTCATTGAAGACTGTCTACATTGCAGAGCTCACAGTCCCGTGGGAAAATGCAGTTGAAGAGGCCTATGAGCGTAAGAAGTTGCGCTACACTGAACTGGCGGCGGACGCACAACAACGAGGGTGGAAAGCCAAGGTCTATCCCGTCGAAGTTGGATGCAGAGGGTTTCTGGCCTCATCAACCATCAAGCTGCTGAAAGACCTGGGAATCCATGGACAGGCTCTGCGGCACACAGTCAGATCGCTCTCTAAAGCGGCTGAAAGAAGCAGCCAGTGGATCTGGATGAAGAGGAAGGACCCCTACTGGGCTCATAGATCAGCAACATGACCCCCGTCCCCCCTCCCCATCCCACCACTAATCTGCGTCATCCCACTTGAGTACCCAGGGCAGAACCATCCACCACAGTTAATTGGGCATGGGACATAAGCGCGGGCGTGATCAACCGGCCGCTGGCCACCATCGATGAGGGTGTCTAGTGATAAAGGCCGAAACACCCAGTGATTTGATGGAACACTACTGACGATGTGTCCCAAATTGACATCTTTCCCATTCCAACCATGAGACACAACCCCCATGCCACTCTCCATAGCAAGCCTAACCTCATGAGAATACCATCTATCGGCACAATGGACAGTTTACCATCACGTCCATGTTTTTATGATTCTGCTATGTGAGGCATTATCTCATAAGGGAAATACTGGACAATCAAATTAATGACTGTCCAGGCTTCAGGATGTCTTTTTCCACGATATAAAGGTGGAATCTTTCATTGGAAACGTTTGGTTTAGCTGTTATAGAAGTTTGGGTTTTTATTGTGCTGCAAATGCATTTTCAGCTTGCGCTGTGCACATTTGCAAAGTGAGGCAATATCTCATAAGGGAAATACTGGACAATCAAATTAATGACTGTCCAGTCTTCAGTATGTCAGTTTACACTATATAAAGGAAGAAATTTACATTGGAAACGTTGAATTAAGCTGTTATAGAAATGTGGTAGTTTAGTACTGCAAATGCATTTTCAGCTCGCGCTGTACACATTTTCTAAGTGAAGCATTATCTCATGAGGGAAAGACTGGACAATCAAATTAATGACTGTCCAGTCTTCAGTATGTCAGTTTACACTATTGTTAGGTT